>NC_050176.1:34478111-34778111 GCF_008315115.2 Sander lucioperca
CTTCTCACATTATCCTGTTTGAACCTCGTTCTGTTCCCAGTGCTGTCAAAGAAAACGTCTGTGTTGTTTAGTAGAATCAATCTTTCCAGCAATGTCTTCTACAAAGGAAACAACAAAGTTCCTTTCTGGGGAAAATGTGGGCATCTTCCAAAGTTCCACGGTGCCACTGTGAGTGTTGGAACTGATCTGCAAAGCTGCCCTCAGGCTATTTTCAACTAAAATAATATATATATATATATATATATATATATATATATATATATATATATATATATATTTTTATACAAACAAGCAATGTGAGCAATGCAGACCTGACTTGCCTAAATATGGTTCCTTTTCCCCCTAACTCCCCACATTTAGCCAGAGTTGTTAACACCCAGTCGTTGTTCGTCTTGTGATGAAAAAATGTTTCTGTAATGAGAGTGATGTCAGCGGGCCTGCAGGAATCCATTTTGGGCATCTGAGGTAGTCCAAAAGCAATTTGACAGCTCAGTCTGAAGTCCAGAGTGTGGCAGGCAACTCTCTGAGCCAAAGCTGAGCAAGATGTGTCTCTTATCTGACTTTGCCTGTTACTGTTCTCTTTCCTGCATGCCTGTTACTGTTCTCTTTCCTGCATGCCTGTCATAGCTGCTGTCTAGCCATGCAGAGGGAGAGAAATGCAGTCATATCAGTGCATCTGTGCTGCTATTTATGAAGCAGCTTTTTGTGTTTCCGTGTATAATGATGTCTGCTTGTGTTTTTTTTTTTTTTTTTTTTTTTTTCTGCATCCTCAGGTCCTCTGTGATTACGCTTTATTCTGTGGTTATGGTTGCACCCAGTAAGCAGTCAGGAATGTCCTCCGTCTCCTGCCTATGACATGGTTTAACCCACGTATGATCCGGTCACCATGATGGCCTCCATGGTTGCCAATGGAAACCAAGATGGGCAGTCTCTGGTCTTGAAAGGGGTGGATCCAGAGACCTGCATGATTGTGTTCAAGAACCACTGGGCTCAGGTAAACGTCAGCACTAAATCAAGAGTCCCACACCTTAAAGGACATTACCGGAAATACACTTACTGACTCTTTTTTTTGCCCGAGTTAGACGAGACGGTCACTACCACTCTCATACACATCTGCATTATACCACACAACTTCTGACCATATAACACCACTGATCCCTACAAGCTTATCTGGTTACAAATGTAATAAAACATTTGGAATTTAGCTTAATGTAGGGTCAGACCCCTCACTGACAACCCCTTATGCAGACATTAAAACAGCTGACACTTAGCTACCAACACACTTGTCTAACCCCTCAGTATCTGGCCAGTGTCATTCTGTATAACTTGTTCATCTCAGAGTGGGAGGAGTAGATTTCGCAGGCTTCCAGGACCCACAGGGGTGAACAGGAACACATGCTGCTGCAAAGAGCCAAAAGTCAGACAGTTGGCTTCCCACTGCCAATATTCCACTGGCCATACTTGCACTGCAGTTAAGTGTTGCTGGCACAGCACTGCAGTCAGTTTCTACTGTCTGAGGTAGAAGTAGAATGTGTGCAGAGTTTGTACACCAGAAGGCTGTTTTCACATTCATCAGCTGAAGGAGGAAAGTTTAACACGTGCACATATGAACATGATTTTGTAATATCACAACTTGCATATTGGACAACTCACAAAAGTGTGATGTAGAAACTTGAAACCTCCAGTACACAGACACTGAGAATGAACTTTTTAGTGAAGTAGGAGACATCTTGTGTCCAGTAGGTAAACCTTTTGAAATGAAAAAAAATTCTATTGATATTACGGGAGAGGCAATAGAAGTAGGTGTGATTTTAAGAAGTTTTAACACAATAATTGATGGGGGTGTCACGATTTCGATTTGAAATCGAAAATCGATCGAAATTAGCTTTCATTTTTCATTGCATCAAAAAGCAGGATCGGTGATTCCCCCCAGTATTGTTTTCTCTCACCACCCTACACTATTTGCGCACGTCTGAAGAGAAAAACATCATACATAGCGTAGCTTACCAGCTGGTGGCATGCAGCTAAAGACACAGGGTAACGTTAGCTTACCAGTAGACTGTAGCTGCTCTTTTCCAGACACTATGGTCACTGCCGGTAGTATGTGGGCTCCGATGGGACTTCATGGTGCGTTCATGTGCACCTCGTTAAACTAATTGTGCATTCAATTGCACTTTGTTAATTTTGAGAAACTCAAACTGTTGTTCTAAAGTACCCTTCTGCCATGTAGTGGATCTTATTGTGGCATTGCCGTCAATGCTGACAAGAATGTTTAATTTGAAAATTTAATTGAATCGTAACCTTAGAATTAAAAGTCATATTGAATCGTGGAGTTGAAAAATGGTGACACCCCTTTTTATAGGGGAAAACTACTGTATCGAACATAATACAGACATGTTTTCAGACACTCAAACAGGGTGTCTGAAAACATGTCTGGAGGGGAACTTTCTTTTCTTTTGTCATTAGTTGTCAGCGGAATAGATGTCTTACTCCAGTGACATACATTATGTTGAATGTATCTGCTACTGTAGTTGGTGAGTTCAGATTGATGTGGAAGTACTCTTGTAAATGAGCTTATTGTTTTGAATACACATCTGTTACAGTAGATCGCCAGGTTTATCAGGCTTGACAGAACAGTCCAGATCAGTGACAGACTTGGCACTGACCATGATGGTAGGCTCACCATTGTAGTTTGTTTTTGACTCATGCATAAAGTCATGTCTGGGGTCTGTAATTTTTTCTTCTTCACAGATTCGTATATTCCTTCATTAGTCCCAGTCTGACTGTGAACAGAAAAAAATGAGAACGCCCTGTCCCAGATTAAAGCTTGTTTGCTTTAGGCAAACTGGCAGCACAGTTTCACTCCTGCAGAGTCTTATTTCCATGCTAAACTAATCTGTAGCCCGATAAGTGACTTTGGTTTCAGTTCCGAAAACCTTGAAATCCAAGTAACATCTTGTAAGTAATGTTGGCCTTGTCACTCTTAAGAAGCACTGCCTGTCTTATTGGAAGATTAGGTTAATGTTCATTGGCTTTGTCTTATCTGCCGCTATCCAGGCCTCACATTGTGCTTATTGTGACATGCAAAGTCTGCCAACAATGTTTAACTATAGGCGGTGACGAGCTATAATGACAAGGAACAAACTGCCCATACTCCAGAGTTTCTGACTCATTCCATTCATGGTTAATGCCACATGACCCCTAATAAATCTGTCACTTTTATGAATGTGTCTCTGTTTAGTGACGTGTGCAGTGTTCATCACCAAATCTTTAGACTTCACAGTTTCAGTTAAATTAGCTTTGTCCCTGCTGCCATCCCTCAGGTGAATTTGCTCTCTGCTGGTTACATTCTGGGCATCTTTCAACTGAAATAAAAGCACAGATCTTAAGTGTCATTTTTTTAATTTATTTAATGGTTTAATCCCTTCAATCCATTTGGGATTCTTATTGCAATGTTAATGTCACATTCAGGCAATACAGAGCATTGCCTGAATGTGACACCGCATATGTCATCTTGTATTAATAATGCATAAGAAACACTCATCTAGGCCTGTACTGTATGAACTGACTAATGTTAAAGCTCCAGCAGCTTAAAGAAAAGTCACCTGCATCAGCAAATTTGGCATTGCTATATGTAAAAGTAGAAAGGTACGCTTCTTGTGTTTTTTACTTTTTAAATGTTCTGTATATCAGTGTACTGTAAAGATTGAATCTGAGCTTTTTTTTTTTTTTAAACCTTTTTTTTATTTAAAAAAGTTTCACTGAGAGTACTGCTCATACTCAAAAGAGTTTCACAGACTTACACACACACACCTTAAAACTCTCCAGTACCAGTCTGAGAAGCTCCACTGGAGCAGTAAGGGCCTTGCTCAAGGGCACCACACTGGTGGTAATGAGGAGGGGGCAAATGGTGCCTTTCATTTCATCCCCACTCACAAGTTGTGACCTGTAATGATTAAATATGAAACAAATTGTTCAATCAAACACTTTTTAAAAGCAGGTTTTATTTTGAAGGTCCGATACCTGAACCAGAAATGTTATTCTGACCCATGGAACCAAACATGTTGTATTAATCTGACTCCTCCATTTGTCCAGTAAGTAAAATCCCTGATTCTCAAACCTGCCCCCTTCCTGTCACTACAGTAATAGCCGGAGAGCCTGAACTGATCCATGAGGCCACTGGGCCAGGCCCCATCGGGCTCAGACAGGGATTACAAACTCTGTTCTCTGGTTTCCATCAGCCATGCCCAGCTCTCTTGTGCACAGCCAGTTATTGTCATGGCAGCAGTGGCAGGCTGGGGACACTGGCTCCATTATTGGTACTCTGGTTTCTACGTAGCCAACACACAAGGGAGGGACTGGATACACAAAGGGCTGGTTCACTCTGTCCTACCCAAACCGAGTTTATTTGTACTGTGCTGCTGCTCTGTTTACACCCCATTATTGTTGATAATGAACCTATCCGGAAGAAGGAAATGATTTTACCTGCAACATATCACTTTTAATCTAACATGGTGTACAAGCGCCATCTATACAAATAAGATAAAAACTGCTATAAAAGGAAACACTGGCTTGTACCATAGGTCAAGTGTCCACATTATAGCACATATACGTTATGTGAGTGGTAAATCTTAAGATCCTCTTAGCCAACATAAATGGAAACTGGTTCTGTGCTTTTTGCACTTTTTAAATCCCAGCGATCAATTTGCTTCTTCCTTGTATTTTGTTAATGGAGTTTCTGTCAATCTACACTTTGTAGTGGCCATCAGTCAACAGTGTGTAGCAGTGTTTCTCATGTACAGAATTCATTTGGATGGCCCACTAATAAAGATACGTCCCCTACTAAACATAATTCTGTTTTTGTTATTTCTTCTTTTCAAAAGGAAATACAGTTTAAAGTGCAGGCTGATCATTTGCTGCGTTCATATGCAGTCATATAGACTAAAAAAGACTTGTCTAATGTGTTTAAGTGTCTAGCGTCTAGAGTCTTCTAGCACTCGTCTCCAATTCAAGAGTCGACCACCACAACAAAATGTATTTACCCATGTATACACCTGGTAAATGTGTCATTCCCAACAGCGTCATCATCATTGACTGAATTTATTGATTTGTACATCTTCACACAAAGAGATGGGACCAATTTGTTAAATCTGGTTGAAGGTGTATCAATAGAATGAAAAGCCTGTATACTTTGCTGACAAAGTATAAAAGTGACAAAGGCTTTATTAGGTGGTTGGTACAAATATTCTGCCCTTTATTTAAAACCTTCCACCATAAACGTCCTTATCTCGTAACGCTTTATTTTTTTAGCTTTCTACAAGCTTTGGATTTATCTCTTTATTTTAATTAAGTTTGCTGCAAAGCTGTTCTTGCATTAAAATCAAATGATATATGGTTCTAATGTGTGTTTAGTAAGTAATATTCCACTTGCCTCTTATTGTAGGTGGTGAAGATCCTAGAAAAGCATGACCCCCTGCGCAGCAGTTCCACGCTGCCCTCCCTGAGTATGATCAACCACAGCGCTGGCTCTAGCGGCGGTCCTCGTTTCGGCCCCATCCCCGGAGACGAGGCGAGCGCGGTGCAGAACTATGTGGAGCACATGCTGTTCCTGCTGATAGAGGAGGGGAGCGGTCAGGCCGGCGCCATGGGCCCCATCCTGGAGTTTGTAGTGATGGAGAACGTGATGGAGCGCCTCTTTGTGTGGAGTCTCCGCAGGGAGTTCACAGACGACATGAAGCTGGAGCAGCTAAAGATGTACGAGATGCTGGTGGGCCAGGCGCACCAGCCCCTGCTGCATCACAAGCCCATTCTGCGGCCGCTCATGATGCTGCTGTCGTCCTGCTCGGGCACCGTGGCGCCACAGGTCGAAGGCGAGCTGGTGCTGCTGCTCAACCAGCTGTGCTGCGTTCTGGCAAAGGACCCTTCAATTCTGGAGCTGTTTTTCCACACCAGCGAGGATCAGGGAGCCACCAACTTCCTCATCTTCTCCCTGCTCATCCCCTTCATTCACAGGGAGGGCACAGTGGGCCAGCAAGCCAGAGATGCATTGCTGCTCATTATGTCGTTGTCTGCTGAGAACAACCGAGTGGCCAAACACATCGCAGAGAATACCTACTTCTGTCCGGTCAGTCCCAAGTGACGAATTACCTTTCCTTCTCTTTTTCTCTTGTTCTCAATCACTTGGTGGTTTTTAGTATCTGTGAATCTCCCCAGACTCAGTCCCTCTGTTTTTTTTTTTAACTTCCTAACTAACTCAACCTTTCTGTATGAGGAATTGTTCACTCTTATTATCTGACAGCCACTCTAAAATCCCAGACTTTTCAGTGACCCCGGGCATCATAATCAGGCAAAATATATGCAGATGAATTCATAAAGCCACCTGAAGCAAGGTTAAACCATCTCATTGAATGTTATTAATGTCAGGCATTCATAAGATCATGGCATGGTTGCAAGATAATCCCATGTAAATAATGCCATTGAACCACAGCTGCAGACATCGCAATGAGAAATAGCTTTTGATGCGATGCCAGTTTAACAACTGTAGTCTGAATGTAATTGGTTCCACTGGCAGGCTACAAGGATAATCCTATAGAGGATGTATACTGTACATCAATGCAACACTAATTATGCACTCATCTCACAGTTAAATTAGACTATGACAGAAATCATATTACTGTCTGTGTGTTATGTGGAAAGCCTGCTGACATTAATGCATTAATTAGTAACCTAATTACCATATCATGCTATTCTAGGAATGTTATAGGTAATAACTCTTTGCTACTCAAATATTTATAGAGCCGACATGTAGGAGGTATAAATCTATATGTATGTACACTGTCTTAATGTGAGGAGGGGGAACAGACATGACATGTCGGCTGCTGCAGTGCTGTGCTTACATCTGCATTATAGTATCAAAATGGAAACAAATTAATGATTTACAAAAGCATTTCTGCATGGTAGTGAGCAGTAAAAAAAAGGTTATAAATTTGTTGTGTCAAGCTGAAAGTAAAACTGACAGCCAAAGATAGATCATTTGTGCCATACACTGCCTCATCAATGTTTAATGAAGCCCGTAATATTCTCTCTGTAATCACTATGCAAGATTATTTTTCATTAGACTGTATATGCTAGGTGAGCAGCACCCAGGTGTCTAGCAGCTAGGTGTTTTTCTACAGTACAGGTAAAACATTTTAAAGGCCTAATCTTTCTTACAGTGTAGTTTTTCTGTGGGGGCTAAAAGCTGGACAGCATTATAGAGAAATAAAAATGGGATATTGTTTAGCATCATAAACATCTTCTTAAGCGCTCTAAAAACAAACTTAACTGCTTTGACAAACTCTTAAAATCCATCTTCCTGTAAAGACAAAAGCTCTGTAGTTACTGGTAAATTTATAAAATGGAAAATGTTATAACAAAGCTAAGCCATGCTAGCTAGCAGCTCTGCTGTGCTTTGAGCTAAATGCTAATGTCAGCAGGCTAACATGCTCACAATGGCAGTTGTAATGTTTACTATGTTCACCATGTTAGTTTAGTGTGTTAGCATGCTAAAATTAGCTAATTAGCCCTAAACACAAAGTACAGTTGAGGGAATGTCATTAGATTAGGAGGAACTTATGTTTTGATAACGTGATAGTGATGCTAAAAGAAAATTCATCACCAATGTAATCCTGTGGGGATCCCTATTGTTATTCCATGGCAATCCATCTCATAGTTGTCAAGATGTTTCTCTCAAAACCTGTGGCAATTGAAGAAAAGTCAGAGGATCACAAAAGTCATTAGAATAAATTACGTGGGAACCATGAATGTGTACAAAATTTTGTGGCAATCTATTTAGAAGATGTTAACACATTTTACAGGATGAGTAAAAACTTTGGCCTGTGGTTAAGTAAACCAATAGTCAGTAATAATCCAAAAACTAGAATACTGTAAGGTCTTATTCAATGTTGACATCTCTCTCTCTGTCCCCTCAGGTTCTGGCCACAGGGCTGAGCGGCCTGTACTCATCTCTTCCCACCAAGCTGGAGGTTCCCAATGAGGAGTGGCACTGCCTGCACAAAGAGGACTGGCTCCAGATGCCGTCCCTCGTCCAGTTCCTCAACTCGCTCGAGTTCTGTAATGCTGTCATTCAGGTGAAAACGCGTGACGAGGCTGCACACACACGAGGCTCTGCCACATGGAAAATGAATTCACACACGTGCTAAATAGTTGCAGCCTTCTGCTTGACTACAGTCTTGACTAACCTGTGCCTGTTCCTAGGTGGCCCACCCTGATATCAGAGACCAGCTAGTTAGCTACATCTACAACGGATTCCTCGTTCCTGTCCTAGCACCAGCTCTACACAAGGTCGGTACTCTTCTTCCTACTACTCTTCACCTCCATGTAATGCCTCATTTGGAAGTATAAAGTCATGCTCCTCAGTAACTAAACCTATTGTTGTGGATGGAGTTTTAGTAAATTACAGAAGGTGGGAAAATCATGTGAAGCACTAAACATGCAATGTGTGGCTGCATGAGACATAAATAATAGGAAGACCGATATAATTGGGAAATTTGAGACTGTAATTAATTTGGGGGGAGGGGGAGTCAAGCTGCACATATTTAATTAAAGGAATATTTCAACATTTTGGGAAAGCAAGAGAGATGAGAAGATGGATACCTTCACCATCATATCTGTCCATTCAATATTAAGCTGCAGCCAGGAGACTGTTAGCTTAGCCTAGCACAAAAACCAGAAACAGGAGTAAAAGGCTAGCTTGGCTTTGTCCAAAGGTAAAAAAATATATGTTGGGTTAAACAAATGTGATGTGATGTAACGCATCAGTGTTGAATACCCAAAGGTAAGGAATCTTAATTTCACCAAATTATTCCAGCCATGTCAAACAAACATGCTAACGGCCTAGTTGCCTTCATTAGAGCATCAATATAACGTGTATATTGGTGTATACTTCAGAGGTGTCAGTTTTTTTCTTTGCACAAAGCCAGACTAGCTGTTTCTCCCTGTTTCCCTTCTTTGTGCTAAGCTAAGCTAATTACTTCTAGCTGTAGCCTTCTGTTTACCATACAGATATGAGAGTGCTTCTCATCTAATTCTAGGACAATAAAGCCTAATAATGTTCCGTTAGCTCTGTGCAGAACTGAAGAATAAGTAGTATACATACAATAGTATACAAATCATGTAATACTATAATACATTTGGATAAGAATATCCTCATAACATAATGCTATATTCTGTACTGTAGACATTTCCAACAGATTCTTCTCTGGCATGATGTTTTTATTTGTTGCTCACAACACCCAATTAACTGCTGACTAATGATTCCTTTCTTCCTCGGTGAAGCTGACCCTAGAAGAGGTGATGACCACCACAGCATACCTTGACCTCTTCCTGAGGACTGTGTCTGAGCCGGCCCTGCTGCAGACTTTCCTCTCCTTCATCCTCCTCCACCGACATGACAGCGTCCACATTTTAGATACTCTAGTCAGCCGCATTAACACTCCTTTCCAGGTACAGGACCAACCAAGCAAACTGCCAACAAGTTTGTTGCCATGGTGATGCTCAGTTGCAGTGAGATATCCCTGTTAGCAAAGCAACTGATATGAGCACTTTAAAACAGTCCTATGTGTTGGAACATCTTTTTCAAACCATTGAGATGACTAAGTACTGTGTTCTTTACATTGCTGTTTGACTGTGTAAATGGCTCGATGAGTTCCCTCCAGTGTTTGCTAACAGTCGGCTTTGGCACACCTGCAACTCAGTGAAAAATAAGAAAAGACATTTTTCACCTTGAGCCAAATTAAACATTGACTCAAATGCAAATATTCCACATTTCAGCTATTTTGCTGTTTGCGTTTACCTTTTTGATGTTTAATAACTTTAAAAATTGGCACTTCTTATGTAGTCATGCTCTTCGAATCTACACAGAATATAATTCTTTTTTACAAAAAACTTCCAACCCTCAACCCTTTTTTTAGGAGAATTAAAGCAAAAGTTACTTTTACTAAGGATAAAATCTCCTGGCTTTTATTTTACACTCATGCTAGTGCCATATTTATGAAGTTAAGTTGTTTAGTCTTTAAAATGTCTAGTGAAAATTAATGTCCATCACCATTTCCCAGAGCCTGAGGTGACATCTTAAAATTGCTTTTTTTGTCTGACCAACAGTCCAAACCCCAAATATATTCACTTTACAAATACATAATATAGAAAAATGCAGCAATTTTTTATTATTTTTTACATTTGAGAAGCTGGGACCAGTAAATGTTAATTTTGCTTTAATGCTTTGCTTAAATTAATAAATTGTCAGGATAGTTGGATAATTAATTTCAGTTTCTTGGCTAATCAACTGATGTTCCAGCAGTAGTATAAAAGTCCTCAGTTGTTGTAATGTGTTTAATTGTGTTTTTCCATTCAACTCTTCAGTTGGGCACTGTGTCACTGGCACTTTTCCGCACTCTCATTGGCTTATACTGTGAAGATGTGATGCTACAGCTCATATTGAGGTGAGTGGCACACACACAGACTATTCTCCAGTTATAAAGCATGGTACATCTAATTGGTTTAAGGCATGATGAGCTTTTACTTTTTACCTCCCACCATGCAGACTTGTGTTAGCATCTGTTTGCTCACCCCCTCCCCCCCTCCCCATACTCCCTCTTCCTACGACCACCCGTGGTTTTCCTAATCAGACCCGTTGCTATCTGCCTCCCCAGGTACCTGATCCCCTGTAATCACATGATGTTGAGTCAGAGACGTGTTGTGGGGGAGAGGGACTGCTACTCTGTGTCAACAGCCAAGATCCTGGCGCTAACACCGTCGTGCTGCTCTCCTGATCACAGTCCCCCACCCCTCCGACAGCTGGACTCCATCCTCTTTTCCAAGGGTGCAGAGACGCCCAGCAACACCAGCACCACAGGTAGGTAGGACAGGACCAAATTCTGTCCGATTTATTGCAGTTTGGATCATATTTTTGCGGTTTGGGACATCAGTTCAATGGGTTATGATAACATTGTAACCAAAGTAATTGCTCAGATCTGAGAACAGGGAGACATTGCTATAATGAAGTCCGATGAGACAAGATCATAACAGGAATACAGGTTGTAAACAAGCCAACAGTTTTGACAGAGTATCTAAACCACTTCATATTTGGAAGCAAAAAGGATGAGAATGATGGCCAAAACTACATTAAAGAAGACCACTATTGTAATAAACTAGAAATATCCTTTAAGGAGTAAATGGACTATATAGCGTACAGCTAATTGTTATCGAAGCTGAAAGGCATAGGGAAGCAGGGTGACGTAGTGAGTTGGATAAATACCCTTCAGTCCTTTTTTAGGCCCATTTTCAGAAGGCATCCTCACTTCTGAGGTGTCCTTGTGCATGAGACAGAGAAAAGCTCGGAAGTTTTTAATAAAGCTCTTTTAAACCATGGAATACTTTTCATTTTTCAAGGACTGTATGTGCTATAGATGAGCCAAAATGAATGACTGCTTTTCATTCAAATTTATAATTGGCTTTTATGGATGTTTTTTTTTTTTTGCTGCTTTCAAATTAGCTTCAAGGAGAATTCATCCAGCAGAGTTTACTATTCATAACCCCATTTGAGTGAGTGCATGTTATAACCTCAGTAATAGTGGTGTGCTGTCATAACAAACTGAAAATGAAAATGAAAAGTCATTCATTGCAGCAGTTGGAGTGCTAAAACCAAAAAAGGGATAATAAAGAGTATCATTTATTAACATTGCATTTTCCAAATCTGTGCAAACATGGTTTTGAGCACAGCAAGGTGTTGATCTGTATTTATCTGGGACATGAACATGGGATGATTATGAGTATTTTATCAGACAGGGAGATTTCCTGCTGTTTCGCTGTATTGCATCACTTTACCCCCTGTAGCTACATGACAAACTCATTACTTCTGCTCTGTGTGAGTGCTGTTCTGAGGTGCTGCACGACAGCTTTCATCAACATTTCCTATCTGTTTCTTTTTTCCAGAGGAAAATGATAGCTTCTTAGAAGAGGATGATGGCTTGGGTAACTCCTGCACCATCGGCTCAGAAATCTACCTGGATGTCAGTTATCTTCATTACCTCTACGATGCCCGTCTGAGCATCAGCAGCTGCATAAGGGCCTGCCAGGTTTGGTCAGCCCGGTACGACGGCGAGGACCCCCCTCCTGAGAAATACCAGCCCGGTGTCCTTGAGGAGCCGGGGCTAAAAAGTGGGCTTACTCAGATGGCTTTCAAGAGACTTCCACAGCCACTAGCGCCACGCCCTCGACCCTGCCCACCGCCGAATACAGAGCCGCCCTCCATCACCCAAATGGAGCTGGAGTGGGACGACAGTTACGATGCGTGCCCGGTGCAGACCGACGAGGCTCCTGTGGAGAGTAAATCTGCACAGCAGCCTCCTGCTGAGCTCCCAAAGCACATCCAGGAGATGAGGAAAACGGCCATCATGTTGGTAAAAGGCTCATATATTGAGGAAAATGAGTTCCAGGATGACGTCATGGTGTACAATCTTGTTGCCAAGAAAGACAGCAGAGACGTGGAACGCGGCAGGCTCAAATCCAACAGGTCTGAATCAGAAGAAACCCAACCAGGCTCAGCAGAAGTTGCCCTGCAGAACGGACTCAGTCTAACACTCCCAGCCTCTGCGATGGCTGATAAAGACAGCTTGGACACAAAGATTTTAGATTTTAATTCCCATCTCCAAATCACCACAACTGCTGAGTCGGGTGATGACCTCTTGGCTCAGTATGAGGAGCTCATTCGTACTTTGGACACTGAAGCAGTTAAAAAACCTAATGCAGACTTGAAGACGCCTGTCACACCTGCAGAGGAGGAGGAAGAGGAGGAGGATGAGATGGATTTTACCTCCTTCTCTGCTGAGACACCAGAGCCAGAGAAACTGCAATCCCCATTTGGGTCCAAGTTTGTCAGTGGAAGTGCAGGTAGAAGCCATTCAGCACCTTTTACTGGTAAGTAAAGGGAAATCTTTGCTCTGCAGCTGCCTCACTATTTCCCAAAACGTACATGCAGTTAAAAGATTGTTTATGATTCTTCTCCCTGCAGGACCATTTGTCAGTGTGCTGTTGTCTCGTCTGGAGAACATGCCGTCTAACTCGCTTCATGTCAACTTGTTGTTGACGGGCATCCTGGCCAAGTTGGCGGCCTACCCGCAGCCTCTCCTGCGCTCCTTCCTCCTCAACACTAACCTGGTCTTTCAGCCGACTGTTCGCTCTCTTTACCAGGTAACACAAATATGTTGTGTGTGCGCATGTGCAGCCTGGAGTGATTTCCTTTCCGTCCCCTGAGGCTTCTGTATCCTCAAGTTGATGAAAGGAAGAACATTTTGGGTTTTGTTGCATCACTGCAACATGTTGAAAGATTGCAGTTCATACAATGAATTATGTGAGCACAGGTGTGCAGCTGCTCCTGAGTAAGATGAAGTAAAAACAGTTTTCCATGTGTTTATGTAAAACTGAAGGGATCCTTGATTAATACAATCAGGCTATGTAGCTTTAATTTGAGTAAATACTGCAGATGTGAATGTACAGTAATCCTCTGTTTCTTTTCTATGTTTCCCTTCAGGTACTGGCCATCGTGAAGAACCAGATAGAAGAGCAGGCCGCCACCAGAAAAGACTTCCCAGAGCTGATCACTGCCGCCCAACACTGGCTGCTGGCCAGGGAGACTTCATTCGTGGCAGCAGGTGACGATGCACCCACATCTATGATTTTTGTTTCTATGCCAGCTATGGTTGGAATGTGTATTTGTGCATAGATCTATAACTGTAGGAGTTATGCATGGGAAATCAATTATTCAAAACATTCTTATTCAATTTCAAATTCAAGTGGGTTTTATTCCAGTACATGTGCTGACATTTAAAAGAATAGTTTGACATTTATGTGCTATGGAAATGTGCTTATTTGCTTTCTTACTGAGCATGAGATGAGAAGATTAATACCTTTCATGTCTGTACGGTGAATATGAAGCTTATTCAGTGGCACAAAAAACAAGTGTCATTTTTTTGTACAGTCAACTAAATATAATGTGTTAATTAGTGAGCTTTAGAGGTGATGGTACGCAGCTTTTGTTTTACCTTTGGTCAGAGTCGACTAGCTTTTTTTCCCCCCTGTTTCCTGTCTTTATGCTAAACTAGGCTAATTTAACCGGCTACTGGCGGTGGCTTCATATTTCCCAAAATGTCAAACTGTTCCTTTAAAGGCCCTGACACACCAACCCGATTATTGGCCGTCGGACAGTATGGCGAGGTCAGTGACTGGAGTCTGTTCGGTGTGTTCCGTGCCGTCGTCAGTCGGAGGAGCCGTTGGCCTTCATTTGGGCTGATTTTACATGTTGAATCGGAAGGCGGGCAGTCAGACTCAATGACCAATCTGATTGGTGGAGTGCTAACCCGGAAATGACGAGCGGGATGAGCGTGACTAGAGTCTCTAAAAATCTGATGAAAAGATTGAGAAGCAACTGCATGGCCTATTTCTCGCTTAAAATGTTTTCAGAAACACGTTTCGGTGAACTATTTTCGTAAAATATGAGATCGTATTCCGAAGGAGCTGCCATTGGTCTGGCTTTGAAATTCCAGAGAAGCCAGACCCACGTGACGCGTTCGTCCAATCAGCTGCCGGTTTTCATTTTTTTTTTTTGGGAGACAATACAGATTAGCGCCGCCTGCTGTTATGGAAACGTATTATGTCTCGCGCACGCGCAGAACGTACGCTCAAGTCTGCATCGCTTTGGTGTGTTCTGTGGCACTTTTTTGACCAACTCGGGGAGGCAGTCCTTTTCTGCTGACGGTCGGCGATCGGGTTGGTGTGTCAGAGCCTTAAGCTGTCATGTATTTGCAAATCCTTCATAAGCTTGATTAATCAAGGAAAAACATTTTGGGAGTATAGTGGACTCTAGCTATCAATTTTATAATATATTTTTCAGTAGGACAGATGGCTCAGGATGACGGTTATTGGCTTGAGTGTTATTGCATTGTTGTTTTTTTTTATTTTATTTTGAGAGCTTTTTTGATGGCAATCTGAAACCCTGCACTGTTGTGGAGTTCCTAAATCTCACTTACATGCTGTCAAAAATGGGTCAAGTTCAAAACATCTGCATTCATTATCGGTTGTGCTTCGGCTTGATTTTGTTAAGCCGTGTGTCTTTGTAGTTGAGCAACAGTTTCAGCTAAACCCTGGAGTGTCTGAGGGCCAGTTTTTGAACTGGGTTCCCTGTGGTTGTGGTTTTAGATTTGTACACAAACCTTGTCAGAAGTGTGTTTGCGGAAAGATAAGAGCCAGATTTTTCTATGATGGGAAGTTTTAAAGGGAATTTTTCAGTTGGTTAACAGGGATACTCTCCTTTCTTGTATGTGGTTAATGATTTTTATTTTTTTATTTTAGAGAAGCAGCTCAAGCTTAAGATCCTATCTGGGGAATTAATTTACAGGAATATATTATGTCTACAAAACTATCTTAAATTCCAACTCATGCATGGCGTAGAGTTTATCTGCATAATATACATGATTTGTTTTCATTTTCTCACTGTTACAAATGAAATCCTCCTGTTGTCCTCAGACGACAGCGGCAGCAGACGCTCCACGCACGGCGAGGCGGGAAGGATGTTGAAGAGTTCACCGCCACCAAAACTCAGAGCCATCTCTCTGGATCGGACAGAAGTCTTCGCTGCCGTCCTCTTCACGGAGTTCCTCAAAGAACTGGCTGCCATTGCACAAGAGCACTCCATCTTATCATACATTCCTATGGAAGATTGAATGTGTCCCAATAGAGTCCAGTTTAACTCTGAAAGACTTTAAAAGACTCTCTTAATGATGGTTTTCAATTTTTTTTGCACTACTTGATGCAGAAACCTCTGATTGTTTTTCTTATTTATTTTCCCAAGCAAAGATAATCAATTTCTCGTGCTTTTAAATTTAATCTTTCTAGTTCTGTAAAATTCAGTTTGGCAGCCAAGAAGGAGGCCCAAACTTTGTCCTGTTTGCTGAAGCCTGCACCAGCCCACAACGCTCCTAAGAGCGAGCTCCAGGTCCACCAACCAAAGACTGTAGAGAGATGATTTTAAGCAATCATCAGCCCTTATCAGAACTTCAGGGCTCGGCCCTCTTTCTGAGTGTTTTCTACAACCAGTTCCAACCACAGCAAGATGTCCGCTGCTCAGTGTGGTTCTATTGAATATTCAGGTGGCCTTTCTGGAGAGAGTTGTTGCCTCTTTGCCATAGGATTACACACCATATCTGAGCGCCGAGTGCACATTTGAAGATAAACTATTGTAGCCGACCGGCAGCAGGGCCGGCATCAACACGCATCATCTAAACTTTGTTCTTATGCAACTGTTACATTACTACATTTTTTTTTTTTTTTTGCTGAAACAGGTGGGTCACTTTTGTCTTTAAATGTGTTTGGGTGTTTCCACAAAATCTTTTTGTGTTTTGATGTACATTGTTTTAGTGTTTTTCTGTTCATTCATGATGGTACCTCAGGAGTCTTTTTAATGCACATTCTGTTCTCTCAGTTCCTAAACAGCCTTTGGGTGAAGCAATTCTACAATGCACTAGTTTCTCACATGAATGGGCTCCACATGTTCTCCAGATCAGAGCAGAACCAGAATCAATCATGCTATATTTAATTTGCCTTACTTTAGTGATGCTTTATGATGTACATATTGTAAGAAAAAAAGGTTCTAATGACACAGATCACTATGCAAATCAAGGATATTTTGGGTATAATTAAGTTTTGGATATTTTCAGAATGGGAAGGGGTATTTAAGCTTTTATGAGAGTTTCTATTGCCATATTGTTTTTTTGTTTTTTTCAAAAGGTTAAACTAGAGGCTACTTGTTATGGTTTGTCATCTTCTATTTAGGGATTGTGTAGGGTGTTTTAGTTGTGATAAGTCTGAAATATCACTGTTAGAGTTGTAGTTTTGTATCTGTTGAAAACCATCTCCCATTTTAACGGTTACCGAGGGCAAACTGTTGCAAATCACCGTTATTTTAGTCCAGGTATTTCACATGGTTGTTTAAGTGAGATATTATAAGAGCTATATTTTGTTACAAAGCATGCCTCTGCTGACATTATTGCCTGATTTCGAATGGATTCAAACAGGAATGGATGTTTTGGCTGGACCGTGGTCCCTGTAACCTCAAAACTCTGTCCCTCTGTCACTGAGTAATGAAGTTCCACCATTGGTCGGAATGAGTGTGGTGATGTCAGTGTTGGTGTTTCCCCATTGGCCATTGGTCTTTCAAACTGTATCGGTGCGAGACAGGCTTTTACCTCTGCTATCGGCCAACAATCAGCTGATTGACTTCCTCAATACAGGGTGGATGTTGTTGTCGTTGTCTGTCGCTCTCTCTTCAGACAAATGAATGTGTAGGCCTATGTCATTTAGAAAAGAAGCAATCACAGACAGCAGTGAGAGAATGCTATTTCTAAATAATATATAGTGAATGGGCAGGTTTTAATTCATCATGTAAAAAATTTGGAGGGATTGAAACTCCAGGAGAACAGCAGGGAGAGGGGCAAACAAATTGAAAGTGGTTGGCAATTTGGCATTTATCAGAATCTGAGCGTGCGTGCATGCATGTGTGCATGCATGCGTGAGCTCAGCCCAGAAACAGAGCAGGAAAGAGGCTGTTATGATTATTATCGCGTTTCAGTCTTTTGTGATGTGTTCATTCCGCAAGTTCATATCGCGATCGATTCATCGGTCATCACTACTAAAGATGAACATTTAATATCTACAGTATATTCACATTATAGACACCACCGCTGACAATCCCTGTAACCTTTTTGCCACAATTAACCATATTGACCACACACAGTCCAGCCATATTACTAGGTTTGACCTAGTCTTGTTTTACTTCAAGTTATGAAAAGATTTCGAGATAATGGACTGCTTTGACTAGATCTCAAAAAGTAAAAGTGTACTTTTGTACAAACACAAATTATTAGGACATCTGGTAGTCTTGTAGAACTACACAAGGTTGATTAATGTTTGCATCTAATGAGACAAAGAAAGAATTGTTTCACTTTTGTTTTTAATCTGGATTGTGTTTTTGTTCCAATTTAAATCCATTCAGTTTCTAATTGATGCTACGCAGGCAATACATTATGCAGTCTTTGTGTAGTTATTTTTTTTTTTTTTTTTTTACAAAAATGGCTTGAAAATATATATTTGTATCAATCAAAGCCATTTTTAGAACTGTTGAATAAGTATTTCTCTCTGGTAAAAGAATGTCGCTGAGCACTTTATCAGCCTTTTCATACTACAGTGTCACGCTGCACTGCTGACACCTCAACCAGCACAGGTTCATTCAGTCTGTGTAACATACACAGCACAGTATAACAATCACTGTTTAGCAGCATTGTGGCATGAAGACGGGTTTTATAAACAAGATTATAGACTAGTTTCTGTCTCAGTGGGCTTTCTGACACCATTTGGCCTCAAGATTTCTGTCCAAGATGTGATAAGGTTGCTGATGATGCTGAGGCCCAAAGGCATGCCTCTTTTAATAAAGTCAACTTCTGGTAAAGAAAACTGCATACATGTCATGTGTTGACTTTTCCTACCTACACTCTTTCAAATGTTTTTTTTTTTTAAGGTTTTCAAAACAGAAATCCCGCAGTGGTCACTGACACAATCAATTCATCCTTTCCTTTCTGCCAGAGGTGGTTTGTGGCTGTTTGAGCTCTAGACATTGACATCCTCATATAATACACTTTTCTTTACATTACATGTCATTTAGCTGACGCTTTTATCCAAAGCGACTTACAATTGCTACATATGTCAGAGGCCGCACGCCTCTGGAGCAACTATGGGTTAAGTGTCTTGCTCAGGGACACTGGTAGATGTATCGCAGTGGGAATTGAACCCAGATCTCCCACACCAAAGGCATGTTATATCCACTGCGCCATCACCACCCTGTTTTCCACACAGCCCTTCCCCCAGAGACATTTTATCCAAAACTAGGTCTTGTTCTTGGGTAAACGTGAGCTTACAGTCTCCATTCACATGCATTGACTATTAAGTACTGCAGAGATGAAGAAGGAGATAAAGCAGAAGAAAACTACGATGGAGAACCTTTTTGACAGCTATTAAAAAGATAGATTATAAAGTTGCGTTCTTGTATACAGGCGGCCGCCGTCTTGGGAGCTACTGTCTTTCTAAACTATCTTTTTAATAAACTGTACACTTAGAAAGTTCTCAATGCTTCGGTTAACATTTAGGGACCCTCATTATGCTACCGTTGAAGTGTGGTGATATTTTGAGCCTTTTTAGTGGTATAAATAGCGATTTGTTTTTACTTTCCCTGTGCCCCGAATACTAGCGTTGTAAGCTAATCAGTGGGTACACATCTGTTATTAACCCCTAGGTTTGTTTTGTGCCAGAATTGTCCTTTAAAAGATAAATCTCTCTGGCAAGTGAGGCTAGGCTAAGTGTTATGCCTGTGCATGTCAAAAAGTTATTGGGGGTCAGAAAAGAGCATGAAACTAAATAGATGCTGGATAAACTGCAGAAAATAGCTGCATGCGGTCAGACTTCAACTTCAGAAGGAAAGCCCAACCAGGAACCACAGCCATCCTTTTGCAAAACTATTGGGGATTATTTAGTTTCAAAATAAGACTTAGCACTTTTTACTACTACTTTTACTAGTTTAAATAAACTACACTGGGTGTACAAACCATTCAAGAAAGAAGCAAACTGATAAGGTCAGGTAACAGCCATTTTATTGTCTTAATTTTCTTTTTACATGAGTACTGATCACAAAAGAGAAGGTGTAGATAAGAAGAGGCAGAGTCATTTAAGAAAGCCATTTAGGCACTGAAACAAGATGGAGATGCCAATACCAGAGATAATCCATATTTATTGCACCAGAATATAGATAGTATTACAAGGCAATGACATGCTTCAACCACAAGAGGGGGCTCATTGATCGCTCTCATACAGAAAGGCTTTCTGTTTTCCTCTATTGAATTAAAGAGCTGTCATGTCAGCAATTTCATCTTTGGCCGGTGGGATTTTCAGGCCTCACAAAATGATCATAATTGCCAATATGTCAGTGGCGAATGTAACAAAGTTGTATTGAATTATATGCAGGACTGTTTAGCGGAATTGTTCTTAAAATCCCAATCTTTTTTATTTCCTAAAAGGGCCATAAACATTTCATTAGTTCTCCACTGTTAATCAAGGTGCATCATTTTTCAAGCAAACTTTACTTTTCCTCCTTATAAGTCTCATTAAATCTTTTAACATCGTCAGAATAAGAATAAATAGTAGTACCGTATCTTGGGATCCATAAATGCCTTTTTTGTCTGACAAAACAAACCGAATGTTAATACAACACACTGCCACAGAGAGCATTCATCTGAAAAGCTTTATTACTTTTTAAACACATAAATACGGACTATAACTGTTGTAGTCCGGTGAAAACAATTGTTCAGTATTCATATACTGCCGTGTTACATGGGTATACTCTGCATTTTCATACAGATCTACAAACATCACTGTCGTGTCGTCCGTCGTTTCCTGAATGTCACGTATGCCATGATTTGACTCCGTGTCTGTCATCTGGCTGCGTCTCGCAGAACAGTCCGACCTTCATGACGTCTTCTCGTGTAAGATTGCCCTCACCAGAACTGGGTCGGCTCGGCCTTTGGTCTCCTTCTGAACCAGGCCCATCAGCTTGTTCAGAACTTTCTCGTTTCCATTTCTGATGGCGTGAACCTACAGAAAGGCACATAACATCTCAAATGTGCGAAAAAGAAGAAGAAAAAAAAAGACAATGTAATTATAAGTGAGAATTTGCATGTGAGCCCTCACCTCATCAGGGTGCGAGTCTACCACCTTCTGGCAGATGCTGTGCAGCTGTGCGGTGTCACTAACAAGACCCAAGTCCTGCTCCTGGATTATCTCAAGGGCCGTCCTGCCCGATGACCTCCACATCTCCTGGAACACCTGAGAGCAGGGAGAGACCAGGTGAGACCCACAACACAAACATTAGAGAGTGTGTGAGAGTGTGTGTGTGTGGACCTTTTTCACAGCAGACATTTTGACTTGTCATAGTAGGAAAAGCACAGCTGAAATTGATAACCTTAACGATGGCTCAATTCCATCAAGTGTCCCAGTAAGCTATTTCAGTGAGTCAGCATGTACAATACCAGCGCCTATCTTAAGTGGAATGCAGCCATCATTAATGGTTTTGAATAGAGATGAGCCGATACCGTTACCGGTATCGGTATCGGCTCGGATACTGCCTAAAACGCTAGTATCGGTATCGTGAAGTACTGGAGTTCATGCACCGATCCGATACCACATAATACAGCCCTAAAGAAAATCTACATTAAAGTAGTTTATTTATGTTCTTTTCCCGTCATGTTTCACAAAGAGTTTAACCTGAGCCAGACTGACAACAAAGATAGAAATCATATCACATCCATACAGGGATAGTAGTATACAGTTGTTAAAACATAATAAAATATATGACACATTGGTATCAGATCGGTACTCGGTATCGGCCGATACGCAAGTTCAGGTATCAGAATCGGTATCGGGAAGCAAAAAATGGTATCGGGCCATCTCTAGTTTTGAATACACCTGTGCTTTTCCTACTATGACATGTCAACATGTCTGCCGTGAAGAAGGTCTATTGAGTGACAGATAGAGCGGGGGATAATTGCCTGGTCTGAGCAGCCGACTGACCTGCTTGGCAACCGAAGAGGAGATGTGTCCTGTTTCCTGGAGTTCCAGCAGCTCAGCCAGGGCAGAAGGAGAGATTGGGCTGAAACCAAATGAAGGTGTTGTTTCATTACAGTTTAATGAATGCACTGAAGAATTGGTGAAGGGTGGGGAGGGAGAGTGGGAGTGTCAGACTGAAAAGTCTATCAACATTTGTGTGATTTGACTATAATGTGTTTTGTCTTTTCTACGTCTGCTTTGTTTATTCCCCGGGCTACCAGACACACAGAAACAAGAAGCCAGTTAGAATACATTAAGTGGAGACACCGTTTCATTCAGTGTACTGCAGACCAGACCGTCCATCTCAGCTGAAACCTCCTCTAAACATGGTCAGGAGACACGGTGGAAAAATAGATGAAAACCATCCATCTTTACAGAGTTTGAAAGACTGTTAATGTGTCAAACAGAGCAGGGGTTTATCTGCAGATTCCAGGGGGGCACCCAGAACGCTCAACTAAATTACTGAAAAATATATCCACATATTTGTGTAAAAGATCAATTCAATTGGTGAATGATTCACCAATTTAATTAGTTTGTTGATTTGTTTTTTACAGAGCATCACTGTAGGCCTGGTGACATATTTCACAGTTCTGTCATCATGCTGTCACCATCCTGCCACAAATCGGCCCCTGGACTGGACCCGCAGTGAGTTTCCCGACAGGTAGCCACTGGGCACCCCCAGCAACCGTTCAGAGGGGACACCGTGGAAGAGTGACTCGTCTCCGCTGGTGGAAGCTCCCGAACGTGCTCTTAATGACATGTCATGTCAGGTAAGTTTCACCTCTCTGGCTACCTGACCAATGTGCTTCCCAATGTCGTATTTCATCTATATACTACTCAAGGGCCTTGTAGCTAGAGGGGCAAAAAGAGCTTTGGACACATTATACAGGACAGCCAACATAGAAGATTCCTTATTTACAGTCATCATATGGACAAGGAGATACACGCATCCTCATGAAAGCTCTTGAAAACCTGTTATTTTACACCCAAAATGCCACTTACTGTATTTAGCTGAGTTTCTCCGTTTCTTCCCCGCTCCTTCCTTTCCACCAAAGCAAATACATCATGCATAAAGACACACAAGCTACTTTGTGGTTTACTCATGCACAAATGCTACACAACAAGTCTGGGAATAGGAGATAAAGCTAAAGCTCAGAGCATCTGCACTGACGTCAACCCATTACTTGTTTCATTTTCATTTGCTCTGTAATGAATGACTCAGCGGGTTCTTTTATTCTAAGAAATGATCATAGAACAAAATTGCGCTGAGTTGGACGACAGCGGGGGGAAAAAAAAACATCAATTTCAATATCAACAAGCTGAAGTGAATTTTCTAAAGTCGTGATCAGTCTAGCAGTTTTTTTTAAGCTGCAGTCCCTATTATACTACCATTTTAAGAAAATTGCTAAAATGAAATGAGTGTCTTATATCCAGCGTCTCAGTATGGCAGAAACAGAATCAGTGAGAGACAACCGGTGTTGTTGTTTTCATAGCCGGTGGCTAGATAGGCAAATGTGAAAGGTACTATGGCAGCTTTCTCTTTGTATCAAAATATCAAAAAAAAAAAAAGATTGTATTCGATTTCAAGAGGTTTTTCTTTTCTATTTTTTTCAAAATCCAACATGTTCCTGCTAACAGGCCTTCAGCAGGGAGAGATCAAAACAATACCTTCCAAAAAGTAATGATTTTACTTATGTAATTGGATTTGTTAAAGCAGGCTTTTCTCTGACGGGCTGTCAGACTGTCACAGGGGTTTTCTCATCGACAGACGCAAAGAATTAGGGAATGTCGGATGATTTATGACCTCACACGTGTTATTGTTGTGTACATGCGACACTCTAATCAGTATTTGTGAACACTAAGAATCTAATAATCCTTGATGTCAATCAAACCAAATCAGTACGTTGCAGAATGGTTCATTCAGACAGAATTATTCTTATCAAACTGAGGTAGATGTGCTGTCATTGTGCGGACACTGTAGCTTGACTATAAACACATTATTCTTAGCACTATACAGCAGAGAAAAAAAACCTTTTTTGTGGCTAAATGCTTTGTAATCCAGTGTAAAACGTATTGAGGAATAGAGAGGAAACAGTTCAGTAACTTAGATTTTTAGTGGCATCGCCTATTGAGCCAGAACGGAAGGTTTCTGTAATGTGTGTCATGAGTAGCAACCACAAAATGAGATATTTACAACTGAAGTGAGATTGTTATTATGATTCTTGTTGCCCTGCACGTTTTGATTTCACTTAGCACAGTGGATTAGCCACTTATTAGTTTTCCTTGCTTAGTAAATTGAATATCAATAGGACTCTGGCTATTGTTTGATTCCATATGATGCCAGCTATGACTGCTGTGCATATAAAAAGGTGTGATTATTCAAAACCGTTGAACAGGTCTCATTCATTGGCACAGGCGTCACTAGATATAAAGCACATCGTTAGTTCAGGTAGAGCGCTCATGTGGCTATCAGCTGCCTTATCACGTTGAATCATATTCATGCAGGTCTACAGCACGGCCATCATAACCTGCTACTTCTCAGACCAGATTTCGCTTCCCATTTACCACTAAAAGAAAGGAAGATGGCGAGACAAATTTCTTTCCAGTCGTGAATTTATCCGTTAATTTGGTTCAATCAGATTGAACTTTGACAGGCTAAATTGTGAGGCTTGTTTGTTATAACTGCACGATGAAAAAAACACATGCAGCAAAGAAAGAATGCTGTTTAGCTGCAGTGAAGGACAGGGACAGAGGTTAATGACAGTATGGAGCCTATTTAGCACCCGGCGCAGCGCGTCGCAAAGCCCGATGCAAGTGTCTTTGCTAGTTTAAGACCGACGCAGTTGTCAGTTTCCCGTCCATCGCCTGTGTCGTTTAAATAGCAAATGCACTTGCGCCCATCTTTGCGCCCACGCTTGTCTTACAGGGAGGTGTGTTCAGGTGAATTCTTGGCGTATTGCTGTCTTGAGGCAGCGGGAAGTGATCGCACCATTGACCAACAAAAACCTGGACTAAAGTCAATAGCTCAGCATGTCATTGTTATTTTAACAGCGAATTAGTAAAATGCGCCTAGGCTTATGCACAGCGCGCACACACTATGCTTGTTACACACACACACACACACACACAGGGAAGCACAGCAGCACACACACATGCAAAAGATTAGAAATAAAAATATTACGGTGCAAATCCGCCATCATAATAGCAATGCGCCAAGGTCCAAACGCGCCTGGCTTTTAAAGGGAATGGGAGATGACACTCTGATTGGTTTATTGCATGTTACGCCCAAAACACATCTATGAATTAATGAAGACACTAAGTACAACTCTTTTGAACCATGCGCCCGGCGCACGGACCCCTTTTTCCGCCGTCAAACTAGCAAAAGTGGATTTGGACAGGCCCTAAACGCACCAGCGCCATGCGCTTCACACCGTGCGCTTAGATCGTTAAAATAGGGCCCTAAAAGTCTTTGAGGAAATGCTGCATAATTAATGACTTTGTGCACGGCTGTTAGCCTAGCTCCTGCAGTTCATGTTTAAAACCCTTCCCGTGCTTTAAAAAAATGTTATTTCACTTCAGCCTTTAACTAGCTTTGACTTTCCTGATAAATGCCTGAAACTCTTGTTGTTGCGCTTTCCTTCACACGTATTCACTGCTACACTTCTTTTAAAATGTTATGTATACTATTTTTTAAACTTTATTTGTATTATTCAGTGGGTTTTATTTTCCATCTTATTTTGCATTATGGCATGCTTTCTCTGTTTTTATGTTCATTCTTTTTGTTGTTTGTTTTGTTTATTGATGGAAATTGCACAGGAAATACATAGAATAAACTGTGTATCAGTATAAAAAAAATAATTTCCATTTTTTCCCCCAACGTTTTTCTTCAAACATCCGTCATAAACATCATTCATCAAAATGCCTTGAACTAGTATTACAACACTACAAATAAAAGATTAAGAGTAAGGTAAAATCTTAAATCAAATGTAAAATTAAAAACACACAAAATAAAATAAAGATTAAAAAATAAAATGGGCGGGGCATCAAGGCATCATATCGAAATACCATAGTAATACTGATAATAACAGCCTTAGTAAATCGTAGCATAAAAGTAGGTGTTTTATGAGCCTGTGTACCGCGCATTCTCAAAAAAGAAAGAAGAACAAAGTGGAAATGTAAGGTAGATCATATGGGTTCGGACTCCAGTTCTTTTAAGTTCTGAAAGTAGGTAATGATGGGTTGCCATCTCAAGTAAAAGTTTTTCATTGACCCTCTCAACGTAAATTGAATTTTTTCTAATTTAAGAAAAAGCATAACATCCTCCAGCCAACGGGCTAGCGATGGAGGTGTGGTGGATTTCCACCCTAGAAGGACTCTACAGCGGGCAAGCAGAGAGGTAAATGCAATAACATCGGACTGGGCTCTAGTAACTGTTTCTGAGAGGATACCAAATATCGCAATCAAGGGGTTCGGTTTGATGGTTATATCGAGACCCTGGAGAGATGGTTATAAGGACAGGACCAAAAAGCGTGAGTAAGATTAGCAGGGGGAAAAGAACACCTGCTACAGCTTGCATCAGCTCCTGGGTATATTTCAGCTAGCTTAGCTTTACTGTAATGTGCTCTATGTAGCACTTTTAAACTGAATAAGTGCCAAGCGGGCACAGGATGATGATGAATTGACTCTCGTCAGTGCACCTTCCCAATACTCTCCCAGATCAATTCCCAGCTCGTCCTCCCAGCTAGACCGAATCCTGGCTAGGTTATGGTTCTCCAAAGAGATTATTTTCTGATACAATACAGACAACAATCCTTTTCCTGGCTTTATAAGAGTTAACTCTTCCCAAAATTCGTGTGCTGGTAGGATGGGGAAGGAAGAGTAGCAGATTTTGAGAAAATGTCGTATTTGAAGATATTGAAAAAACAGTTGTCTAGGGAGGTTATGAAGTCTCTGTAGATTTTCATAACGGTCTAGGACTTTAGAGTTGTAAAGGTCTTGAAAAGAATAAATACCCCTCTTCCACCACTCCATAAAGGACAAATCCATAATAGATGGAGGACATAGGTGGTTTTTGTGAATGGGGCCAAGGACAGAGGCAGAAACAAATTTGTAGTGAGAGCGAAATTGGTTCCAAATCTTAAGAGTGGATAGCACTGTAGGATGGGAGGTGAAGCGAGAAGGTCTTAGAGGTAAAGAAGAGTAAAGTAAAGCTCTAAGGCTAGAACGCTGACATGACTGTTCCTCTAGAACACACCAGTTTGTATGAGGAGAGTGTAACCAAAAAAGTATCTTTTGGATATTTGCAGTCCAGTAGTAATGGATGAAACTGGGCAAAGCGAGTCCTTTTATGTTCATTCTATGTATATTTTCATGTGAAGCACTCGGTGCATGTCATTTCCTTATTTAAAGTACTTTAAGCTGCATTTCCCGTATGAGAGGTGCCATACAAATGCACTTAAATATTATTATTACATATCCTGCCTGCTTTTGGCCACACCACGAGTGAATTACGACAAATTTTAGTCTGACTGCAACTTCACTCTGCTATATCGCACATACCAACACTGTTTGCTGCCAGAACTCCCTCCCCCACCCCCCACTCCTGTTAATGTGCTAAGTTTTGTGTGTTTTAACTAAGATCTAATGGTTATGTATGTGTTTATCAAGAGGGAATTAGTTTTCCCTGCAGAACCCTGCTGCTGGGATTTTTTTGAGAGCTTGAGAGATTCTTTGTATGCCAAATCTATCTGTATAACCATCTGCTTTAAATGCTTGATTTCTTGAAGTAGGTGTCTCAGAGTTAAGTTGAGTCATGAGCTGAAGGATATGGAGCTGAACCTCTGACACCCCTGATGCACTAAATCACTTTTAGGTGACAATTTATTTTGACGTGAACTCGCAGTTTTTCACGCGAGTTAAACCCTTGAAGCAGTGGCTTGAGACTCCTTAAAATAAAGAGAAGCCTGACAGACATTTTTTATGCCATCATTACAGACAGTGGTGGAGAGATGACAGGAAATGAGTGAGGGAGAGATGGGAGAGTAGGGTTCCCGGTTGGACCTGAACTCAGAACATTGTGGTTCATGGTCAGCTTCTTAACCCCTAAGCTAGGCCCCAAGGCTTAGGGAATATAAGTGAATACTTTAACGTTTTTCTTAAAAGGATGTTTTATTTATCCGAGTAGGCCTTCGGGCTAAAAACGATTCAGTATTTCACAGGAAAAAAAGCTAAAAGTTTGAGTGAATTAAGAGAAAAGTATCTAATGACCTTGTTACTCTCAAGTTGAAAGCAGCTGCAGTAAAGCCATCTTCCCATGGGTACCTTTTATGTTCCATTCTGCCACAGCTCAAATTCAACAACATGTTCAGGTACAGCATGCAAAAGGTATAAAGTGAGCGAGCCAATCACAAGAGGCTCAGAGGGTTCATGTGCTGGAGCCCTGACATCTAAAGGCCCGGACACGCCGAGCCGATAATCGGCCGTTGGACAGTCTGGTGAGGTCAGTGACTCGAGTCTGTTCGGTGTGTTCCGTGCCGTCGTCCATCCGAGGGGCTGTCGTCCTACATTTTGGCCAATTTGACATGTATAATCGGTGGGGCAGGCACTGCCGGCAGTCGGACTCAAATGACCCATCTGATTGGTAGAGTGCTAACCCGGAAACGGGGAGCGGGATGAGCGTGACTAGAGTCTCTTAAAATCTGACGAAAATCTTTTAAACTGACCTTTGTTGATCTGAAATGAAGACAGATTCAGCAACTGCATGGCCTACTTCTTGCTTAAAATGTTTTCAGAAACACGTTTCGGTGAACTATTTTAGTACAATATGAGATCGTATTCTGAACAAGCCGCCATGACAGTCTGTCTTTGAATTTCCGGAGAAACAAGACCCACGTGACGGGTTCGTCCAATCAGCTGCTGGTTTTCATTTTTGGGCGACAATACAGATTAGCGCCGCCTGCTGTTATGGAGACGTATTACGTCTCGTCTCTTCGGTGTGTTCTGAGGCATTTTTTTGACAAACTCAGGGAGACTGATCAGTCCGACTGCCTTTTCTGCCGACGGTTGGCCGTCTGGTTGGTGTGTAAGCAGCTTTAAGACCTGAGCATTGGCAACAGAATTGCACTGAATTCATGAGCCAAGTTGGCACAAAAAATAAAAATAAAAAATAAAACATTTTAACCTGCAAGACAAACAATACGCATTATGTAAATACTGTAAAAGCCACATGAAATGATGTGTGTGAGAGTCTCACCTCTGGCTCACACTCATGTCTTGGTGTTTGAGGTGACCCACCAGCTCGTTTGTCACCCAGCCAATCACCTTCCTCGGCTCCTTCTTGGTCGCCTTCAACACCGCCTCAAAGTACTCCACCAGCCCGTCCTCATTCTGCAACAAAGCACCATGTAAATGCTTTCAGCCCTTCACATGCATATTATCTAATTAGGATCAAATCAGCCCAGCAGAGTCCAGCAGTATACGGCTGCCAAGCAGGACTGCATCCAAGCTGACTCTGCTTGATCAGATGGCAATTAAAATACAGATGCAGGAAACAGATTTAGTGAGGGAGTCAACTCCTCTCTCACTGGTTGCTTTCACTCGCTTATAAAACTCACCACCAGAGTGAAGCTGTGCTCGGGCAGGATGCCGTACGTTTGCACCAGCCTGTCTCTTTTGACACTGGGTAGCTCTGGCAGCCCTTCTCTTATCTTCTGCACCACCACCGCCTGGCACGCATCAATGCCAGAGGGCAGCGATGCGTTATCCTCATACACAATCAGAGGGGGCAGGTTGGGCTCTGGCATGAACCTGAAGGGAGGACGGGTGGAGAAAAACAAAAGGGAGTGGAAGAGAATGTTTTATCAGCAGAACAGATAAGTTTAGAGAAGACGAGGGTGACTTTTGTTTAGATACTAATAGTCCTCTTGACACCACACTTGTCACATTTCACTTACTCCCCTAATCATTTGACTCCATCAGCTTTAAACCTGTCCATCTAAAAACACACACACGCACACGCACACGCACACACACACACACACACACACACACACACACACAGGTCCAGAACTTGTCTATTTCTCTCCATCTAGCTGCCACTCAGAGGTTCTCATCCTCTTTCAGTCCCCATAAAAAATATCATCTTCTGATATCATAACTCCACGTCAATTGTTTATTGTTTATGTCAAAAAAAACACAAGCTGGGACCAGAATGAGCACAGACATGCAGAGAGCCCACAAACTCACCTGTAGTCCTGAAGACCCTCTTTGTCCCTCATAGGAATGGTCTCCCTAAACAAAAGATATGAAGACAAAGCAAGAGGTCTGAGTTCTACTTATGGAAAAAAAAAAATCTGATATTTTATAGACCAAATCATGAATTGAGAAAATAAATCAGCAGATGAATCCCCATAGATCCCCTAGTTATTAATTAATTCGCTTTTGTTTGTAACACTGTTTAAAAAAAAAAAAAACGCCAGCTGGCGATATAAAACTGTATTAAAACATCAAACGGCAGGAAAAAGGGGACAAATAATGAACTCATTGGCTTTCCATACTCCATGTGATTAATCATTGCATCATTTTGTTTTCTATAGTGAGAGAATTTATTTACTGCAAAGACGTCCCCAGCAGAAACACTGTCGCGCCTATTCATTTTTGAGACATCGGCCAATGGGGAAACTGCAACTCGACTGACCGACTTACTCACTCACTCATTCACTCACTCACTCACACAGACTTTTGCGTTTACAGGGCTAGCCTCGCTTTAATGCGGTCCAGCCAAAAAAGGCTGGGAACAAATGAGTGGTGATGTCTTCCAGAAACCAGTATAGACAAATCTGTAGCCACCATCACAGGAACCAGAAGAAAGAGCCAATCACAGGTCATCACACACACTATCTAAGGATAGGAAGAAGGCAGAGCACCAGAATATGATCAAGACCCCAGCTGTGTGCGTGCCGGCACATTCTGTGAGCTCACAAGCCTGTGAGTAGCACATAGCTCACAGATAACACAGCATGACGGCAGCATCCAAATGGCTCTATTCATCATGATTACCATGATGGTTCCTCCTCAGCAAAGCGCCGGACTAATGAACCAGGCAGAGCTCCCAGTCAGAGGGTGTTGTACTGGCTCAAGCTTGGCATCACGGCCCTGCTTTGTCATCCTCTTACCCTGATTTGGAATCATACGCCCGGGTCTCGTTTTGCACCGCCTCCCCTCTCTGCAGGACTCCGATCTGTCTCTGGATCTCGTAGTCTGGAGATGTAAAGGAGAACATGGCCAAAAATACAGACGGTTTATTCAATAACACCAGTACACACAGATATCATTTTGTGGAAAAAGGCCAAACATCTGCTGTGATACACTGGCACTCCCTGGGTCTCTGACTGCTGCCACATCATAACTGTGATAAACGATGTTTGTCTCCATGACTTTTAAATACCAGTTCAGCAGCAGAGTAAATGTGATACAACTCCATTGATAAATAATTCAAGCACAACAACACTGTACGTCAAACCATGCTACAAAACCTGCACGTAAAATGCTGAAATTTTCTGGCTGTGGCTCTTTGTCAGCTTTTTTAAGTGGAGCTCAATCAACAGCAAGCAAAGTTAGAGTTGACATAAAATCTATGCTTTTTTAAGTGAGCAGCTGCGAGAAGCCAATTCAGCATCACATGCTGCTGTCACACAGCTAATTGTTTGTGACTGGTTGTCAGTCCTAAACTCATGCTTCACAAGTTACTGCCAATATTAACTATGCGCCCTGTCTTAGTGTCTCTTCATGAATCCGGCTGTCTTGTTTCATTTCAACAAAAAACGAATTCCATCTTTAAGTATGAAAGAAATACAAATATGATGTTTGCGTTACACCTGACGGAGGACCTGGCAAAATTGCAGGAGTGTGAGTATGCATCTGATCCTCTTTGGCTTCTTTGTATATATGTGTGTGTGTGTGTGTGTTCGAACAAGTATTCAGATCCTTTACTTAAGTGAAAGGAGCAATACCACACTGTGGCAATACTCCATTACAAGTAAAAGTCCTACATTGAAAATATTATTTTAGTGGAAGTACACCAAAGTAGTATTTGTAAAATGAACATGTATCAAAAGTATACATACATACATAAATAATGCAGAAATATGGGCCCTGAGACGAGAGTGTTGTAATATTAGATACTGTGAAGGAAATCTGGAGTGCTGGTTAACTCGAGACTGACAAAGTTTTAGGAGACCTTGATGACTTACACAGAAACATTTATTGAAGCTTGATCGAGGAGAATAGGGATAAGCAGTACAAGTCAACCACAGTGTACTGCTAGGCTGCGTTCCGATCCACAGTGTACATAAACAGTTCTCTCTGCTCCCTGATCAGGGAATGTCAGTTAAGGAAACTTCACTCGACAAAATTCCTCCAACTGGAACACCCTGCAACGTCACTAACGGAGATGTCACTTCCTCTATGCGTTACCCTGGTAACGTAAACACCTTGGATACGTTGCTGCTACTGTGGAAATTTTATTCTACTGAACTGAAATATTGAAACAAAAACTGATACCATTACAAAACGTATTCTATTGAAATGTATGTAACTTGTGAATAAATGAGTTTTGATTCATTTAAAAGACGTACGCTGTCGTTTTTAGCGAGGCACAATGACTGATGGGTAATCTTGCTTGTGAGCTTCAGGCGAAGTGATGAACCGTTGTTCAGTTGTTCCCTACACAGTTCGCAGTTCCATTTGAACAGAGCATGTTTGCTCCCTACGGTTTGGAATCAGTAGTGCAAAAAGTGGGTATGCGCTATATGCGGTGCATAGGGGCGCAGCACCATGGGGGGGCGCCAAAATTGTTGCTGCATATCCCTCTGACACTGGGTAGCTGCGCCCCTGTAAATCTTACTTAACATGGCTAAATACCCTGTGCAGTCCACTTCTCAGGGAACTACTTGGCGATCAGAACGCACCCCTAGTGTATTTAACCCTGGTCCCTGATCAGGAAACTACGGTTACCTAAGATAGCCTATGTCATGTTGTACGTCCCTCAGATCACATGTAGTACATTCCTACACAGATATTATACCACTGGATTATTATTACCAATGCATTATTGTCTACATAACATTTTACTGTTGTAACTGTTAGGTAGTTTAAACTATAACAACGTATACTATTGTATAAGTAGTGGTGTAAAAAGTACATTATTTCCCTCTGAATTGTTGTTGAGTGGAAATTTGAAGTAACATGAAATGGAAATACTAAGCTAAATTGAAATAATCTTCTCATCTAACTCTTGGCGAGAAAGCAGTACAGTACTTGAGTAAATGTACTTAGTATCATTCCACCACTGTTTCTTACCTTTTACTACCAGTTTGACTTGTAGCACACATAAAATTACACGCACACATACCCTAAGTAATTCTTTCAGGGTGACACAGCGTGAAAAATGTTGACTCACAAAAAGGTCTTTACTTTCAGAGTATGTGAGAGCAATCATGCAGCCAGTTGAGACCCATTCAGGTGGAAGAGTGTTCAAAGAGCCTCCCTAAATACCTGTCACTTTCCTAAGCCATCCTGCAATCCTTCCTTTAAGAAATTTAACTTTTTAACTTTTTATGGTGCTTACCTATAGCCCTGGCCAGGTATCGAACACTGTTGATGTTCTTCACCTCTGTCCTGACGCCCAGGGGCTCACCTGGTCTGTGGACAGATACATTGGCATCTACTCTCAGCTGGCCCTCTGTGGAGAAAGACAGAAAACATGCACACAGAGTGGGAAATAAGTTTGGGTTTAGCTCAGAAAAAAAAAAAAGAGAGAGAGAGAGAGACAGAGAGTGACTTCCATACCAGACATGTTGCCTTGACAGGTGCCTAGGGCTTGTAGGATGAGCTGAAGCTCTCTGACAGCTGCAGCAGCCTCCTCTCCGCAGCTCATGTCTGGCTCCATCACCAGCTCCATTAGACCTACACCTGACACATGTGAAGACAGCTGTTTTACATCCCTAATGTATCTGTCCCATGAAACTCTGTAACAAACCTCAACAGTTCTCACATTGTTGAGCAATTTAAATCTATAATGTCGGTCAGCACATTTTTTCTTCCAGTTTTAACGCTTTAGTGTGTAACTTTTTGATATTAATAAACGTCCGTTACATTTAAGCCATTGCCAAACAAGTTGCTACAAAGCTAATCAAGACTATCAGCTCCACACAACTCTCTCTGTATTTCTCAGTATGACTGTGTTCAGAAGATTGTGTCATCCGGTGACTTTCCCACGCAGAAGCTTGAGTGAAGATAATTACCTCTTCTGAAGAGTCCATCATGTTTTTTTAATCCTCCTTGGCTACTAGCAACTGCGTGGGGGAGGGGTGGGGGCGCGTGCACGATCATGGAAGGCTTGTATCATGTGGACGTGCCGACAGTTTTGTTGTCATTACTTAGAATTCCTCGTGGGGGCGGCAGAAACTACGCACTATAGCTTTAAAGAAGGTTGTCCTAAAATATTTATCTTACTGTCAACAAATTTCATGAAAAGACCAAAAACAACAATGCGTTAGTACATCTCTTAAAACTTTTGATGTATTTTTAATAGTTTTTGGGCAACAATAAAGGTCTATGGCAAAGAGGAAATAAGCTATATCAGGCTTTGGCTACACAGACAAAGCACACTGGTAGAATTAATTTATTGTCCTTTTCATGGGATTTGTTGGCAACAAGGAAAATATAGAACTCCCACAGACTCTTCCTTTAAACGTAGGACACAGACTAACGCACTCTAACCTTACCTGCTCTGTTGAGGTCTATGAGTGTCTGGCTGCGGAGGTCATCATGGAGACTCTTGCCGCTGTCCTGCTCCAGCTGAATCTGTTTGATGCTGACAGTTTTTCTGATCACCTGGCTCCTCTTTTTTCCTCCGAGGAGGCTGTAAGTCAGCATGCCATCTACTGCGATGGGCCGCCGTTGCTGAGTGATCTGGTAGCCAGCCTGAAATTTAAAAAATACATCAGCCTGTATAAAATCTGGAAATAATTGTACAAAGCCATCCTTTTATCTCTTTCATACTCACTTTGTAATATTAAAGCAACACTAGAGAACTTTTCCCGCTTCGCTCCCCCTACAGGTTGGAAGCGGAATTGTCCCATTATGTCTCATTCGACATACAGGTCCGCTACCCCATCTGGCAAACTTGCATAGTGCGGTAATAGTCGGTAGAGAGCCGCAAAGCGAATGCGGAAGTGCCGTTCACCCTGTTACAAGTTGATGAACCACTGAAATGATTTTGGAAACTATTTTAAGTTACAAAAAGTTCTCTAGTGTTGCTTTAAAACTCAATTTTGCTAACTGATATTCTCCTCGTTCACTTCGGAATAGAGCTGGGCAATACGAACTAAAATCTATATGAAGATATACAAATATAATCAGATTTACTTTGAAAGCAATACTTTTCCCCTGCAGTGCATTCATTTCCTGTCTAATGTTGGCTTCTGATATGTATGTCCTACATGTATGTTAATTACATTCACGTTAACTGTTACTGTTATTTACAGCATGATGAAAATACTTGACTGTTGACTGACTGGTTGGTTGGTTTAACTTTTCTTAGGGCCCTGACACACCAACCAGACGGGCCGACCATCGGCAGAAAAGCCAGTCGGACTGATCAGTCGGGTCCCGAGGTCCAAAAAATGCCTCAGAACACACTGAGGCAACGCCGACTTGAGCGTACGCTCTGCGCGTGCGCGAAACGTAATACGTCTCCATAGCAGCAGGCGGCGCTGCTCTGTATTGTTTCCATTAACAGTCTGATTATTTCCCAGAAAATGAGAACCGGCAGCTGATTGGACGAACGCGTCACGTGGTTCTTTTTTCTCTGGAAATTCACAGCCAGACTGTCATGGCGGTACGCAATACAATCTCATATTGTACTAAAATAGTTCACCGAAAAGTGTTTCTGAAAACATTTTAAGCGAGAAATAGCCTATGCAGTTGCTGAATCTGTCTTCATTTCAGATTGACAAAGGTCAGTTTAAAAGATTTTCGTCAGATTTTGAGAGGCTCATCCGCTCCCCATTTCCGGGTGAGTCCCGACTGCCCTGTCCCCGACTGAACATGTCGGGTCGGCCCAAATGAATGCTGACGGTCCTCGGACGGCCGACGGCACGGGACACACGGAACAGACTCGAGTCACGGACCTCGCCAGACAGCTCGACGCCCGATTATCGGGCTGGTGTGTCTTCTCTCTTAGATGTCATTGCTTGCTGTAGCTATTTTCAGTGTGCTGAGTAATGCAATATGTAAATGTAAATTTGGGTCAGTTTATTGTCCAGTCATACTTTGAGTGAATGAATGGAAAGAGCCCTCATTGTGTGTAAACAAAATATCCTTTTTCAATCGGAAATACATCAAATTATGCATGTAAAATACCATTTTCTGGTAGGGAGTCTTTATCACTATTTCAGTGAAATAACAGCGAAGTATGCCGCAGTCAGTGTTATGGGTCTACGTAAAGGTGAGGCAGGCAGCATCAATTAAACACAGTGCTGGCTGATTGGCCGGGCCGTGATTATAATGCAGCAGTGCTGCCACTTCACTCAAGGTTCCCACTCAGAAAAACATAAAAATAAATATTTCACTTACTCCTCTATTCCTAAAAGAATCTGCTGCCCCAAGTATTAATTCTCCATGTTACTATGGCAACCGCATCACAGGAACTACACATTAATCATACTTAAGCTAAAGGGAGTGAAGATGTGGGAGAAGAGATTGGGGGGCTGTTAGTCACTGGCTCTCTGTACAATGTGCCTTATCGACACAATCAATCACCTCCACACCTCCTCCTTTTAAACCAGATGAAAGAAAAAAAAAACAGACTGATGGGGGATTTTCTTTTTCAATTCCTGTTCTTCTTGGAGGATTCAATCTTTAAATCTGCTGGATTTTTTTGTGAATACTGTTGCAGCTTATCAGAAATCCCCTCTTTCTTACTTAATCTTTCCATGAGTTGGGTCTCAGCTGTTGTCTCTGCTGGGTGAAGGGCGAGCATGCCATACTGTACATCCTGGAGCATCTATGAAAGTAAAGACTATTTGCATGCATTTCCTGCATAATAAATCAACTGCTGTTGCTACATTATGAAGGCTGTTGCTAATCAGACCCAGGTAGCCACGTTTTCCCCCAATTACTCTCTCGGCCCTAATGAGCAGTGGTGCTCCAAACACTCCCTGTGACCCCTTATCCCCTTTATATCCAAAGTTACTGATGCAGGCCTACTCACATACTGTACAAACAGGATGGGACACACATACACACATTTGGAATTCATTTCCATGTTGTGAGCCGCTGAGTCATTCTCTGACTAATTTTGAAGTCACTAAACAAACAAGACTCAGTCGGCCGTGTCATTCTTCGTGCCAGCGAACTGATCTCAGCTACCCATGGGGGCCACAGAGACATTCATAGCCGTCATTAAACACATGGCAAAGCTTCAATAGCCAGACTATGTCTTTTTATTTGGGAACTTAATATCTCAAGGTAATTGTAATTATTTGTTTTCACTGGTAGGCTAGCGTGGAGCTGCTGAGGCATGTTATTAAAGGGCTGTTAACAACTTCCTTGCCTGCCATTCCATTTGAGAGAAGGAATGCCAGTTGGACAGCAGCATTAATCATTTAATGAGCAACTGTGGTGTTTTACAAAATGCAATCAGGGATTTCTAGTGGAACATATCAATAATGTACAACGCAATTTACAAATGTATTTTTCAAGGGCGGGATAATTTCTCCCTCGAACTTGCTACTGGTTTGGTTTTACGAGCATTGATTACACTTAAACTTTAGGTCGGATGTGAAAAATTCCCCATCATCTGCATAATTAAAAACCACTCTGACTTCAGTTTACCAAGCTGTTTCACACAACATCACTCTTTTTGAGAAGCTGAAGAGACTTATGCAAACTAAATAATTATAAACAAGGCAACAGCAGGTATTGTGCACAGTGCACACAGTTAATCTAAAACCCAAAAAAAAGGATCAGGCTCAACCTGCCGGCATGAGTTGTTTGGGAAATCTTGCAGAAAAATACAAATTGTAATCGGGTATTATCGTCCCTGCTGTGTGTGTCAAGTGTTGGGCATTACTCCAAAGGAGGTGATGCAATCACCAGCAAACACACAAAAGAGCAAGAGGCACCCAACAATAATTCCTGCGCTTCTGAACGGGATTTTGCTGACTTTTGCGGACTTTCTGGGGAGATAATGTATGTCGACTATTGTAATTAAAATATGTACTGCTGCAACTGTGTGATAACCAGTAAGTATGTGATATATTAAATGGAGGAAAAAACTCCATCTATCAAGATCTACAGAAAACTGTTGTGTTCCATGAAGCCTCATCAGTCACATCCTCACAATACAGTCAAGTAAGTTTAGGAATTAGAGCAGAAACTAATCAGAAATATCAAATATCAAACACAAATAATGCAATAAAAATACCATCTGGAGCTCATACTCATACGTGTATTGCTTGCTAATTCCTGAGGGTGCTCTCATATTAAGCCACTTCTTTGCAAGTTTTATGAAATTCTACCAAAGGAAATCTGTTTCTCAAGTTCTTCAGCCCATAATAATTACCGTCCTCATTACCTTGCCCAAAGCTGTGTTAGCATAATATCTTACCAGGGAAAGACTGACTTTAAACACTCAAAATGCTAAATTCTCCGACACCTTTCTTCTGAGAATTTCCAGATTTATTAGAAAAGGTCTCTCTGTGGGGCAAATGTACCATAGAGTTCCCATGACATTTTGTCTTTTCCATCTCAGCCTTAAAATGTCACTCATAATAGCAGTAAAATTACCCTTGGGCTCTGAGGGGTAGTGAAACCTTGCCATGCGAGCACTCCATTATAGAGAGCAGAGTGTACATCACTTGGGCAAGACTGTTAAATGGAAATATCAATGTTAAAGAGGTTTCTTTTTGGAATACCTCTACCTTACCAGACTGCTATTTGGCTCATATGACATGTTGTTGGCATTTACATACTAACCACATTCTCATAACATGAGTACAGGACTGATATGTAATTCTTCAAATACCATGTTGGCAAACATGTACTGTATGTTCTCCCTCTTTGATTCCTTAACAGCAGTACTTTTGAAAACTGCAATAAGAGGAATTTTAAGCTGCAATAAATATTTTTTGGGCCACTTTGGGGGCAGTGAAAAACACATCATACAACGTATCCTTTTAAGTTGATATGGGGAACTTGTTAGCAAACAGTTGCTTGTTTAAACATCCAACAGTTAAGGAGCGACATTAATGTTCCTTTGGAGTCAACAGAGCATTTTAGCGTCTTTCATCTCATTGTTTTGGTGTTACCGTCTGTATCTTTACTGTTTTGGTTCCCTCTCACTGCTCTCGATCATCATTTCCAGCCACCGCAGGCAGTTAGTTTCAGTTAAAAAGCTCTGAAAACTCACAGCATGCCAATTCCCCAGCACCAAACATCAAATACACAAAGTCAGCTATGAGCGTTTGAATATACATGTAGTGCCAGATATTTCCCTCAGGAGTTGGTGGAGACCAAAACAGATTAAAATATAAAAGGCATAAAAGGATTAGACTAATTAGACTCATTCATCAGACAAACACAAGACTGCAAATGAATACTAATGTTGCTCCTTTTCTGCTGTATGTATAAATAGGCAACGGTTTGCTACATGCTAACACGTTCACTACAGGGCTGGGCAATATATCGATATTATATTGATATTGTGATATGAAACTGGATATCGTCTTAGATTTTGGATATCGTAATATCGTGATATGACACAAGTGTTATCTGTTCCTGGTTTTAATGGCTGGATTACAGTAAAGTGATGTCATTTTTTGAATTACCAGACTGTAGCTTTTCTATTATTTGCCTTTACCCACTTAGTTATTATATACACATTGATGATGATTATTTATCAAAAATCTCATTGTGTAAATATTTTTTTGTAAGCACCAATTGTCAACCCTACAATATCGCTGCAATATCGATGTTGAGGTATTTGGTCAACAATATCGTGATATTAGATTTTTTTCACTATCCCTAAATTATCGGCCGAGACATGGAGAGGGAAATGACCTGTGGATAATGTAAAAATAGAAGTGCACTAAAGGAAATGAGCTGGCAAGTGAAAAAACACATTTTCTTCAACAGTAGTCGGTGTCATTTGTCTGTACGTGTGGCAAATAGCATTTTTGCTGCTTCAGCAAGACTTGCTCACTATTTGAATTACAGCTCATGAGAGGAGGAGAGTTCCGTGGGAAAGCTGTGATAGAGAAGTTGGAGGCAGATGAGGACAGCATATATTAAAGCTAAAGCAATGTTGCAGCATGACATGCAGGACTATAGTGTCTTTACACTGCTGTTACCCCCACTAACATCTGTGGTCCCACCTGTTATAACCTTGATGTTGCACAGAAAGCAACAATTGAGGACAGGGAGTGAAACACTCACAGGGAGGTCCGCGTAGAAGTAGTGTTTCCTGTCAAACAGGGATTTCCTGTTTATGGTGCAATTGAGAGCCAATCCTGTCATCACTGCTGCCTCGACACATCGTTTGTTCAGGACCTGGGGACACACAGGGACATTACCTGATGTCCTAACAAGAAAGCAAACGCAAAACAACAGGTTGTCTTTGTTTGAAATCAGTTACACAATACTTACAGGTAATGTGCCTGGTAAGGATGCATCAAAAGGCGACACCAGGGAGTTTGGAGGTGCTGAGAAGCGAACCCCTGAGCCAGAGAACAGCTTGGTGTTGGAGTTAATCTGGGCATGGACTTCCAAGCCCACCACTCCAACCAGCTGCTGGGGAGCCCTGAGAGAGAGAGGGCCAGGCATGATCAAATCAAAGAAGCCTTTAGCCCTCTACTATATGGGTGGACTAATAAGAGCCAGACAAGTTTCTATATACAATACCCCCAGACACTTCAAACTGAAGCTGTATCTTAATGTCCTACTGCACACATTTCTTAGCAGGTTATTAGAACTAGAAAAGTGACTAAAATAGGTATACTGAAAAAAGTCAGTATGCGTACTTAAAACCGTTTTTTTGACTGTGCTGTTGATGTACATTAATTTCCCACAATGCAATGCCGAAAGGAAACAGAGGTACTATGCACAACTGGGGCGAAAAAACATTTGCAACTTGTGGTGAGACTACTTCTATTAATATTAATGTGATTTTGTTTGGCTCTGGAGGGATCAGTGTGAGAAAATAGTAGCACCCCATCCCAGGCAGATTAGCAGTTCCTCCATGTCTCTGTGTACAGTATTATTCCCATGCTGGAATAAAATGGTTTCTTGTTTGCTGTGTGATTATCTGACTAAACCCAAATTAATATAGAAAGATGTGCCATTTGAGCAAAGTATCACAGTATTACAGTTTTTCTCAATTGCTAAAACACAGTTTTTGAAACCTTGCTCCATTTTCTGAAAACAAACACAAAACTTCATCTTCGTCAAAATCTATTGAGCAGTCAGTACTGTTAACAAATGGAAAGCACAATGTTCAGGGCCATACAATTTGTTCATTGTACAGTATACAGCCTACAATGCACTGTACTACAGTATACAATACTAAAAAGGGACAAAAATCAAAGGAGTAAACATGTGATCAATGTGCTTCTTCTTGTCTTTGGCTGGGTCAGGCCAGGGCACTTCGTCGACATCACACGCAATATTGTCCCTCCTGAGGCAACGGGGGAAGAAGCCTCTTTTGTGCCGTATCCAGCCCCGACACCTCGCATACACACTCGTCCTCTCACATTATTTCTTCTATCCACTCTCAGACTTTCTCCTTCCCACCTTCATCAACCTGTTAGCTCTCTGAACTGGCTTATAATGGTTGTGTCACATAATTTGAAACAAGTGAAATCAATTTTGAGTGGTTGTGTTCAATCAATGACATGTGTTCTCTATTTGTATTTGATTGTCGCCACTTGTGTTTAGCAGTGTGGATGACATGTGCATTAGAGTGCAGAATGTGTTTAGAGTTTTGCTGAAAAGTCTAAGTGAGATCTGCAAATTGTGTTTGACCATGTGAAATGGTTTAAGATATTGACAACAGACTGCACAATTAGCTAAAGGAGTTCAGGCAACTGAGAACTTTGTTCAGCCAATGGGTTTTAGTATTTTAGCAATTGAGAAAAACTGTAAAACTAGATTTGGACCATGGGACAGTTCATGTCAGTTTATATTGTACTTTAGTAAAACATCTCTTATAGCCTACCTTAACAAAGTTACATTCAATCACATTGTAGTAGTAGTAGTAAAACCCCCGGGATACTGGGGTCCCGCTTTGCTCAGTTGGTAATCCAGCCCAGAGGTTGAGTTTGGATACTACAACTTTAAACAGTGTGGTGTTTGAAATACATGGGCTTGCAACAGGCAGGGAGGATAAAAATACGCGACTAAGTTGCATTATGGGGTGTAGGATCCAGTGTTTTTCTTGATCCCTGTTAGGGACTAATACTTGTTTTAATATGGCTGGTCCAATTTCTTACCTTTTCATTAAGAAAATCTGTCTCTTGCAGGTGCCTTAAATGTTTGAAAGTACAACACTAAATCACTGGAGTATATCCCTTTAAGTTTAAGGGTAAGGGGAACACAATTTGATGGACAAACTACAACCTACGTTCACTCAGTGCACAACAACTTTATGTAACCATAGCAACAGTACCTCTGTTGCCTCACCCCAGTTATCACAATTTCAACACAGCTTTCTTCAGTAAGTTAGCGAGTTGTCACAATTTAAATCCGAGGAATCTTGATATAGGTAACGTTTTACAAAAATATTCGACTCGGCGGAGGAAACCTCTTCCCCTCCACCTATCCATTGTAGGACACATTAGTTACTACTGCTTAGCTAGCTACATACAGGTGAGTAAGGGGCAGGACATTGGCACTATAACACAGTAGTCCATCTTAGCAGCCTCACTTACCTTTTTGCTCTCAGCTGCGGTTGACTGGCGCATCGTGAGCTTGATGTGTTTATCCGTCTGATAACAAACGAAGCCTTTGGATACAATATTGATAGCCGTTTATTCATAATATGTAGCAGCTCACTTGCTGCAACAGAGGAGGCACCCATGTTGGAATGTCCCGGTGAACACGGGAGCTGTAGTTTTTTAAAGTGACATGCTATATGTGCGTGAACGCTACTAGCTTATATGTTAAAACTACAAAGCCCAGTCTCGGTAGGATTCTGGTTTCCGACACGAGCTGCATCATTTCCGTTTTGACAATTGGCGGGACCTCTTCACATGTGTAGCTAGTTGCTGAGTTGGTTTACTGCTCTTGAGAACTTGTATTCAAGAGGCACCGCTGATAAAAAACCATACAACATGATGGCTAAAAACGGAAAGGACGCCTGTGGAACAAATGGTGACGTGCCATCGGTATCTTCACACTGCAGCAACGAAGCTTTTGCTAACAAGTCACATTCCGCTGTGGTGAACGGAGCAGCAACGGAGGCATCGTCTCACTCAAGGCTGCAGAACGGAGGAACCGGGGCGGAGAGGTTCACCTTCAGCCCCGAGCCCACCATTGAGGATATTAGGCGGATGCAGGCGGAGTTCACGGACGAGCGGGACTGGAATCAGTTTCACCAGCCCCGCAACCTGCTCTTGGCTATGGTCGGTGAAGTGGGCGAGGTGTCGGAGCTCTTCCAGTGGCGGGGAGAGGTGGCCGAGGGCCTGCCGAACTGGACCGAGTGCGAGCGAGAGCAGCTGGCACAGGAACTCAGCGACGTGATGATATACCTGGTGGAGCTCGCCGAGAAGTGTCACGTCGACCTTCCCCAAGCGGTGCTTCGTAAAATGGCCCTGAACCGACTGAAATACCCCGCCAGCAAGGTGCACGGATCGGCCAAAAAGTACACGGAGTACAAGGACTGAGTTTAGGTGTTAAGAAGCAGAGGTCAATCAGGGGACGGTGGCAGTGACTGCTGTGGCTTGTGCTCACTTCACTGACAACATGCTGCTGTTTGATTATGGCCAGGCCTACTACCGAACATTTTATCCCTGGGTTCAAATGTTTGTTTGTTTTCTGTTACTTGTAACTATATATATATATATACATTCACCCTTTAGTAGGCAGGGCACTTGGGAATTAGTGTTTGTTTACAGCATCCTTAGGCTTTTTTAGGTTAACTTTTAAATGTTCTTTTTAGTCTAATCATTGCCTTAGGTAAATTTGAGGCAATGCAAACTCTTTGCAGAAAATATTACTGTTGTGCAGTGACTTTGGGGAGTATTTAAAAAAATATATTTCTCACTGAATTCTTTTATATTTTGGCTCCAGTTTAGGAGTGTGACAGAGTGGATTAGAGAGTTGGGAGTTGAAGCAGATGATGATTGATGACCATCCATGACAAGATTAATAGTGAAATGTTTTTTGTGTCATTAGGTTTTTGATTACCCTCAGGTACCATCAGGGTTTAACTCATCTTGTGTTTTGTTCACATCACAACTGTCACCTTTTTTTCTGAAGTAAAAGTTGCTTTAATTCTGACCTGTGTGTTTTCCGCTCATTTGTCATTTAGTCAAAACTGGCTGTGATGGGAGCAGTAGCTTGTTTGCTTGCTACATGCATGTTGAAAGTAGAACTTGGAAAGAAATTTCCACACAATTTTCTAGTTTATTTGATACACCTAGCTGAGACTAACGGTCTAAAACTACAACAGCCTTAAAGTAAATCCTAATTTCATGAAGGCTGTATAGCTTATGTTAAAACTATTTTAGAGAGGTTTTGTTAAAATTGTATGGTCATTTTGGAGGCTATAGTCTGTGAGTCCGGTCTGGTTCTGGTTGTTGATTAACTCAGATTATTGCTGATTGGCTCTCATAACGGGCTGGATGGGTGGTGCGTGGCACACTGCCATCAGTCCACGAGGCAAATATCTGTGATTACTCCACATTTTAATTGTGATATTTAGTGAGTAAAATCTGAATCTGCAATGTCTGTCAGGTAAATGTAGTAACACAATGTTTTCCTCTGAAGCAAAAGTACACAGTAAGTCAGTAGTAGGCTATATAGTGTGGTTGCATATCAAGTGCTTTGGGATCCTTCTGTAAGTAATTTTGGGGTACAATGGTTCTAGAGAAAGCTACAAGCAGCAATACCACATTGACCCGTTCCAAACGGGCACTGTACTAGTCTTATTTATTTGGCATTTTAGGCCTTTATTTGATAAGACAGCTTAGACATGAGAGAGGGGCAATGAGGCAGGCAAGGACTGAGCCTCTCTACGAGAATAGCGCGGACACGCACCTCACACTGCGTGCACCACCCAGAGAAAAAAGTGAGAGAAAGAAAAAGGAGAGGTCGCAGTTCGGACGATGACTACCCGGTTGAGATTGTGTGTGTGTGTGTGTGTGTGTCCTCGAGATCTGACAACACACAAACACACGTAGCAGAGCTACCCACACCCATGTTTGTACTGTTGCTTAATTAAATAAAACATCAAAAGAGAGAAGTTGTCTCCGTCCGTGTTTTAAACAGACACACCTGGGGTGAAGTTGGAAACCAGAATCAGCTTTAAATACAGTCCTAATCTAGTCCTCACTAACACGGGCCCAATTATAGTAACTACATGAAAACTTCACTGTTGTTGCATGAAATGTGGTTTGTGTTTAGCCTACATCATCAGTTTCTATCATGTGAAATAAGAGGATAAGCCAGCCTGGTGGCCAAGCTGCAGACAGATGCTCCTCAACAGTGTGCTCCCCAGCAGTCAGCTCCCCCTGCTGTTCATAAGGGGCCTCTGCACCCCTTTCGTTTCAGACCCTCCCACCAGCCTTTGGGCCACGCCTCCTCATTTACATTGACATGTGTCAAGTCCAAATGAAAAGCCAATGTTAAATGTAAATTCAAAAGCCAAATATTAAATCCAAATGAAAATCCAATGTTAGATTGAAATCGAAAAGCCAAATATTAAATCCAAATTAAAAGCCAATGTTAAATTTAAATTCAAAAGCCAAATATTAAATCCAAATTAAAAGCCAATGTTAAATTTAAATTCAAAAGCCAAATATTAAATCCAAATGGAAAAGCCAATGTTAAATTTAAATTCAAAAGCCAAATATTAAATCCAAATGGAAAAGCCAAATGGAAAATTAAAAAAAAATATATATTTTTAATTTGATCAATGGAAAATTTAAAAAAATAATATTTTTAATTTGATCAATGGAAAATTTAAAAAAAATAATATTTTTAATTTGATCAATGGAAAAATTTAAAAAAATAATAATATTTTTAATTTGATCTTGCTTCGTTTTCTCTTTGGACTTTCAATTTCTCTTTGGACTTTCAATTTGAATTATGAATAAATATTTCCTCCATACCCAGGCACCCCATACTGGTCTTATTTAAATCAGCAGGAGTGAATATAGTGTTGAGTTGACTCTACCGTTATATTCCACCATTGAAACTGATAAATCTTTCAGCAAAAATTTGAGAAGCAAAATGTGTCTTTTTATGCGCAAGAGAAGAGCATTTAGTGTAACACAGTGATGAAGACGTCTGTCTGATTTTTCATTTGATGTGTTTTGAGAAACAAACATAGCCCTTAGCCGTATATCCTGATAGTCATGAATCATCCACAGGCTGCAAAGGAGAACAGTCATGCATCACTAAAATGTTGCTCTGTGTGCAAGTCGAGCCTCACTTCAAAGTAAACAGCTTTTAACTTAAGCAGAAATGACATGGCATGCCACATTAAGAATGAGCAATTGTCCGCACTCTTGGTGTGTATCCAAAAACTTGGATGTGCAAACTCTCCTCTGCTGGCACTGGAATGTGTAAATACATCATTTTAATTTTAAGCTCTTTGGAGTGAGGGTTATAGGGAAGAACAAGGGCTAAGCTTGTATATGTCTTGATCAAATGAAGTAGAATAACCACAGTAGCCTAGCAAATTTGTTTTTCATGATCATAAATCCTTAGCTCCTACATTATTCCCCACAAATTCTGCAATGCTTGCTCCACAGCAGAAAGTGAAATCATTTTCAGCAGGAGTTCATCCAAAACATAAGCTCTCCCTCACTCAAGTTTTGTAATGCAGTGAACATAATTGCAAAACACTGTTAATATTTACTGTCTAGATGTGTGCCAGTCAGGTAGTAAGCTGCAATTACAGCAGTCCCACGAGAGTAACCATTTTCAGCCTGCATCAGTTATTCCTGCAGTTTTCGGTCACGCTGCTTCTCTGAGGGTACATTGGCACTGCCAAAAGTTATCCTGAAGACATTTTGGTAAGAACTCTTTTCTTTTTTACAGTTTAAAAGATTTTCGTCAGATTTTGAGAGACTCTAGTCACGTTCATTCCGCTCCCCGTTTCCAGGTTAGCACTCTACCAATCAGATGGGTCATTTGAGTCCGACTGCCGGCAGTGCCCACCCCGCCGATTATACATGTCAAATCGGCCAAAATGAAGGACAACGGCCCCTCGGACCAAGAGAAATCTCAATCATTCCCAATTTTGCAGAGACGGAGAGCGTAGGTATACGTAAGGAGATAACATAGGCACAGGCTAATTATTGCTAACTAAAATGCTAGTTAACATTAGTAATTAAACTTAAACAGCTAATGTAAGTCGAAACTGCCTGCGAGCTTCTCCTGTACTATACGGTAATTCCTCTACTATGCGACAGTAAGTTGTGTGGTTATGACACAATCGTTAGCCTATTTTTATAAAAACGTCTGCTACGGAGCCATAACGTGAGATACAAGGTAATGGAGCCTTTTATACATTATGTTTCTTTAGAAATAAAAAAAAGTCTTTAAACGCTTCAGATGTAAAGTTATTTGCTGTCAAAGTGACGTCAAAATGAATGGTCAGTCAATGGGATGCTAACATCGGGTGTTCGTTTAGTACCATCAAAATGGCTCCATAGGAGGTTCGAGCTCTGATGCGAAGCTTACCCCCTTGCCTCGGACGGACGACGGCACGGAACACACCGAACAGACTCGAGTCACTGACCTCGCCAGACTGTCCAACGGCTGATTATCGGCTCTGGGCCTTAAGAAAACCTTGTGTATTTTTCAGATGGGGATATAGCTCATTTCCACACTTGAAGTCAGATGTAAGATAAGACTGTACATCTGTCTCTGAACCTGCTCAAACCTTTATGAGAAAGTGTAAACATAGAATCAACGTTTGTATTGATTGGACGGTTGCAACATACAGATCCAGAGAAATACATTTCACTGATTAGAAGAGGAAGAAAACATGCCTTAATTATCCCACGAGGGGAAATTCACAATTGTCACTCTGTTAGTACAGTTGCACACACATTAAACACAGGCCTGAATCACACACATGCTCAGGAGGACCTATACATGCTATACACACTAATGGAGAGATTTGTGTTGGGGGTTCAGTGCCTTGCTTAAGGGCACCTTGGTAGTGCCCACGAGGTGAACTGGCACCTCTCCAGCTACCAATCCACGCTCCCTATTTTTGGTCCGTACGGGGCTTGAACCTCCGGTTCCCAACCCAACTCCCTATGGACTGAGCTACTACCACCCACCACAAATTAATCTTATGTAGATGGGTAATTGAACTCAGAAAGGTTTGCCATATAAGTCTTTAATACTTTATAAGAACTCTTGATAAGTGGACTTCGTGTACATGTGTATGGCCTGCTATTCGATGGAAGTCATTTTTTATAGCCAGAGTGGGCAAATGGCTTGGAAATGCTACAGAAATACATCAACGTTTTCTAAGGGTAGGAACCACCTCACAAATGTCATTTCAATTGTACGTTTGTAGGCAGTGTTTTAGGCTTGGATTGCTTTAAACCAAAACAACAAAGAAGAACTGCAAAGTGCATCTCTAATAGATTTTCAAGGGTGCATTTATTAATATGTAGGATTTTGTTTACTTTAAAGTGGGAAACATACCTGTTATTTTTATGCATTAATTTTACTTATCAACACTTTAAATGGGCTGTTCTCGAAATACAAAAAAAAAAACAAAAAAAAAAAACAGCAAGCTGAGATTGCCTCCACACAGCTCTCCAAGACCTTTCCCCAATACCTGACATGCACTGAACATGCATGAGCGGCCGGACCGGCTATCAAAACTAAAAACAGAGAAGCTCGCATTTCCAACACATTCTAAGAGGGACTGTGACTTCATTCTCTGCTCAGAACGCCATTACTCCATCATATCTTTACAGCAAATATTTGTTTGCTGCTATATTAATGTTATGAATGTCAAGTAAAGCCTCTTTAAGACTTTATAGTTGTTAAAAATGTTAGCTGAAAGTTCACTGAGGAGACGTCCAGTGCCCTCGTTTTCATGCTTTGAGAAAGAAGTTAGAAGGTTCCCATGGTGCCATTTCTTGTCTGAAGATGGCGCGGCGGGCTTAATTACATTTAAGACTTTTAATGAGTTTAAATCTTATTATCTTATTTTCTTCTGCTTTATAATGGGCAGCCCAGCAGATACCACCAGGCCTCGTTGTTGCTTGTTGTGGGTTTTAAAAGGATGTGGGATGTCTAGTTTTTCCATACTTGCACAGATAAGCTTTCAAAGAGACATTCATTGAGTGAATGTATTTTTTGTGTGTGAACAAGCCATGGTTTCTCTTTCTTTCTGGCTACATCCTCCTCCTTTTCACTATCTGAGTCACACACACATAGATGCCCTTTTATCCTGTCATAGAGACAGCAGTGGGAGCTGTCAGATCTCACACAGTGGGGTTACCCAGCAGCAGGGGTTTACATCGCATCCCATCCTACACATACACGTGTATATACACACACACACACACACACACACACACACACACACACACACAGGACCATTGGCTATAGGCCTTGCTTTCTTCTCTTTTGCGTGATGTTGTCAGGGACTATCACATCTTAAATAACCCAAACTGACTCATGCTGAACATCAAAGCCAATACAGCAATGTTTCAAGTCAAATTCCCTGCCAACAATCACACATTTATATGAGTTTCTCAGTTTCTCCATGGTTTAAAATCAATCCAATCTTCATTGTTCACAAGGGGAAATTCAGGCTATTGCTTATCTATAAAGTACATTGCTTAAAACATGTTATCCCTCTTACAGCTACAAATTATACCATCCATCCATCCATCCATCTTCTTCCGCTTATCCGGTCTCGGGTCGCGGGGGTAGCAGCTCCAGCAGGGGGCCCCAAACTTCCCTTTCCCGAGCCACATTAACCAGCTCCGACTGGGGGATCCCGAGGCGTTCCCAGGCCAGGTTGGAGATATAATCCCTCCACCTAGTCCTGGGTCTTCCCCGAGGCCTCCTCCCAGCTGGACGTGCCTGGAACACTTCCCTAGGGAGGCGCCCAGGGGGCATCCTTACCAGATGCCCGAACCACCTCAACTGGCTCCTTTCGACGCGAAGGAGCAGCGGCTCTACTCCGAGCTCCTCACGGATGACTGAGCTTCTCACCCTATCTCTAAGGGAGACGCCAGCCACCCTCCTGAGGAAACCCATTTCGGCCGCTTGTACCCTGGATCTCGTTCTTTCGGTCATGACCCAGCCTTCATGACCATAGGTGAGGGTAGGAACGAAAACTGACCGGTAGATTGAGAGCTTTGCCTTCTGGCTCAGCTCTCTTTTCGTCACAACGGTGCGATAAATTGAGTGTAATACTGCACCCGCTGCGCCGTTTCTCCGACCAGTCTCCCGCTCCATTGTCCCCTCACTCGCGAACAATACCCCAAGGTACTTGAACTCCTTCACTTGGGGTAAAGACTCATTCCCTACCTGGAGAAGGCACTCCATCGGTTTCCTGCTGAGAACCATGGCCTCAGATTTAGAGGTGCTGATCCTCATCCCAGCTGCTTCACACTCGGCTGCGAACCGATCCAGTGAGTGCTGAAGGTCACAGGCCGATGATGCCATCAGGACCACATCATCCGCAAAAAGCAGCGATGAGATCCCCAGCTCACCAAACTGCAACCCCTCTCCACCCCGACTACGCCTCGATATCCTGTCCATAAATACTACAAACATGATTGGTGACAAAGCGCAGCCCTGGCGGAGGCCAACTCTCACCTGAAACGAGTCCGACTTACTGCCGAGAACCCGGACACAGCTCTCGCTTTGGTAGTACAGAGATTGGATGGCCCTGAGAAGGGACCCCCTCACCCCATACTCCCGCAGCACCTCCCACAGTATCTCCCGGGGGACCCGGTCATACGCCTTCTCCAGATCCACAAAGCACATGTAGACCGGTTGGGCATACTCCCAGGCTCCCTCCAGGATCCTTGTGAGAGTGAAGATCTGGTCCGTTGTTCCACGACCAGGACGGAATCCGCATTGTTCCTCTTCAACCTGAGGTTCGACTATCGACCGAACCCTCCTTTCCAGCACCTTGGAGTAGACTTTACCGGGGAGGCTGAGAAGTGTGATACCCCTGTAATTGGCACACACCCTCTGGTCCCCCTTTTTGAAAAGGGGAACCACCACCCCGGTCTGCCACTCCTTAGGCACCGTCCCCGACTTCCACGCAATGTTGAAGAGGCGTGTCAACCAAGACAACCCCTCCACACCCAGAGCTTTAAGCATTTCTGGACGGATCTCATCAATCCCTGGGGCTTTGCCACAAATTATACGTTATATTTAATAGCATTCTGTGTAGAAGATATAGTTTTTATTGAGACTCAAAATAAAAACTTTTTTTTGTTTTTTGTTTTTCGTTCCTGCCCAGTGGAGCAATAAGAAAAAGCAACATTTTTTTCTGTTTGTCTGAATTAGCTTTTTGTGGCATATGTTGTTTTAGACCACCTCAACTAGCTTTAATTTGCAACTTTGTTTGTCCTTTATTTCAATTGCCATTATGCTGTGGAATGTATTGGTATCCATAATAGGCCTTTTTCATGGCTGACATTTTGACATTTAATAGCAGGAAAAGCACAGGTGTAATCAATAACGGGTCACTGGAAGGGAGTCATAATAGGATGGATCCACCTGTTTATTTATCTGCTGCAAAAAATGTTCCCCCTTTTTGATTGCTTTATTGAACCAGCAACATTTACCAGACATAATGGCAGTGACCACACCACACAAGAACATGTAATACAAATAAACCAATAAACAACACATAATAACGGAAAATAACATAAAATAAACAGAAGAGAAAAAAGTTTAAATCTGCAGTTAAAGAATATCATATTGTTTAATTACAGAAAACAAATGCTGGGCTCCTTTACTAGTCATTCTTGAATGCAGCCAAACAAGCATGCACTCTACACCTTTTTCAAAAGAACTCAGAAGGGCCCTTTTACAGAAATCATCTTGACATGTTACAGAAAAGCACAGGTGTAATTAATTAAATTAATGATGGCTGAATTCCATGTAGCTGCCTGTTCAGGGTATTTGTATTGTGCATGCTGGCATACTGAAAATAGAGCAGAGACATTGCTAATGTTATTCGTAACAACACCCATGCTTTAACTACTATGACAAGTCAAAATGTCTGCTGTGGGCTATTGTTCATAAGAAATTCAGCATGAGCAATCCAAATTTGTCATTTTCACAGGGAACAGGATGTTGATTTTAGAAGTAATTCAGGCTTTAAAGTGGAGCCATAATATAAAAGTAAAATTGCAATAAAAGAACAAGGAGTTAAGGTCTGGAAAATCCATAGAGGACAAAGCCTACCTTTTTACCTTGTTCAGGTAGTCAGCTCCAGTTGGCTGCTACACTTTTTGGCCTGTTTATCCAAATGACAACGTATTTAACAATTTGAAAATGCATTATACAATTGGCAATTCAATAGGCAAAGTGGCAATGCAATCTTCCAATTCATTTAGAATTTTTTTAATTAAAAATTGAAAGTGTAATCAATTGCATTCCGTACATATTTGGCTCGATGGTGTTTTTTGCCTCCAACGGTGCCTTCCAGGCAGCTAACCCTAACCTTAACCCTAAACATAACCATTGCCGCGCTGCCTGGGAGGAGACGTTGGGGGCAAAAAACACCAAAGACCACATATTTGACACCCTGTAACATAAATTGAACGCACCCTCGGTTGGAGGGCGGTTTATTTACGCTATCTGTGCTCTCTTTTCGCTCTCTGCTGCCACCTGCTGCTTTGTGAACTACAGTTGTGGAAACGACTTCAACACAGCTGCCGCTGTTTAGCATGTTAGAAATTAGTTCGCTCACCTGTCAAAAAGTCAACTAGCTAAGGAAACGTTAGCTTTTTATCGACTGTAGCGGAATAATATTATTTCGTAACCACCTTCATTCGCTAGCTAGTCATTTTTAACTTTGTTTGTTAGCAACAATTGCACTTTAAGGCTGAAGTATAACATTACCTGTTGGCAGCTTGGGACCACAACCATTACCAAAGGACAACTCTTTCAGAAAGGATTTTGTCACAATATGTTAGGATGTCTTGGTCGCTGCTTCGTTTCACCAGTCTAAGGTAAGTTTGCTGCTTGTGCTAACGTTACCAACCTGACCCACATAGGCTATTAGCTGTATTTCAGTGCTGTTGCTGCTACTGCTACTTCACAGATTTGAAGTTTGTTGGCAACATATTAACTTATGCTGACTCTAATTTCTGCTCTCATGCTATTATGTGCAATGTTTGCATTGGTGCTAGTTGTGAATTGGTTTCTTGTATTGACTGGACTTTTATTTCTTTTTGTTTTGCTTTGCTTATGGTGCTTTAATGCCGTTAGTTTGCATAGTGGTGAAATACAACGTGTTTCAATATTAGAGTGAATTGGTTTTTCAGCATATTCCCTCAGGTTGTTGGTGTTGTCTTTGTTGAGCTGCCAGTTGTCTCACTGCAAATTTGGTCTGAAGTTGGGTATATTATAGGGTATACGTGCAGTTTAGTGTCACAAATTCCCCATATAATGTCCTTAATTAATTATGAACCTGCTAAACCACCTGTGCTACCCTACCCCTACCCCTAACCTTAACCTTAACCTGTCTCAAAGAAGACCCTCATCAGTTTTTGGAAAATAATTTGTGACACTAAACTGCACGTAAGCCATATTATAGTATTTTATAATAGCTTTACAAAGTATAATTTATTGTATTATGGCTTGAGAAATATAAACATGAGTGCACACAGCAAATTCACATTACATTACTGTAATAATGGATATAAGGGAAACTCAACATGGCTATTGTTGCATGTATAATAGGTAGCCCCATTCACATTTTCTCTACATTCCTCATATTTAGTTAAGCATTACATTAGGATTTCAAGGGCATTAAGTAGGCCTATGTGACAGCTTGCTTCATAACAGGTCATAGGTAACAGATTGATAGGCTTTTGATATGCATTAGATATTGTATAACTTATGTGTCTAGGCCTGCTGTCACATATGAGGTGGAATTACCCTGCTGGTCTGAGGAGAGTAGTGGGCCATAGTTTATTCACCTATAGGCTCTGATTCCTCCGTGGAGGAGTTTATCATTGTCACTCCCCAGTCTTCTCTGTGCTGAGCTTGGTGTTTGCAGGGAGTGATTGAGGTCAGTTTCTAGACAACAAATGTACCCAGTACTACTCTGCATCAATGTAATAATGTACCCTTTTAATTAAGTAAGCTTCCCTTCACTTGTCTGCCGTGCACTAGTGTATGATATGTATCCAATGTGTCTACATTTAACAAGTTAAAGTTTTTGAGTTGAATCATAGCCTCCAGGCCTCTGCTGCTATTGTGATCCATGTGGGTCTCTTTTCACAGCCTGTTGTTTTTGTATGCATATTGTTTTGCATTAATGGTCTCGCCCATTGTAAATTTGTATGGTGTTTTGTTCTGTTTGCTTCATTGGCTGTTTGATGCAAACACATTGTCTTCCTCTGCTAAATAATACTGAACTGAACTGAAGTCTTTTAGCGGGAATGCATAAATGAATGAGTGTCAAGTACAGGCTAGCCAACGACTATGCTATTTAGGTATTCTCAACAATAACAGTTGAGTGAATATCTTTTTTTTGTTCCTTTGCTGCATTCTGTGGTATTGGAGTTTCTTTGATTATGACATGTGGAACTTCATCCACAGTGTTGCTCTCTCCAGCAATGGCAAGGGACTTAAAGTGCTCATGTTATGCTTTTTGGCTTTTTCCCTTTCCTCTGTTGTGTTATATATCTTTTTGTGCATGTTATAGGTTTACAAAGTGAAAAAGCCCAAAATCCACCCCAAAGGGTCATCTTCCAGAGAAAACACTGTTCACAAACTGCTCCAAACAGCTCTATTGTAGTCCAGCCTTTACTTCTGTGACAAACGTGCGTCACTTTGTAACACACGTTATAATGCTCGCCTAGCTGCTAGCATGGAACTCCCTCATGCTCTGCTTCTGACAAGCTAGTAGTGCTTACCTAGCTACTGCACATGTGTGACTCCCAACAAAGATGGAACAGAAGTGAGATGTCTCACTCTGTAGTTAAAACAGAGAGCTCAACACACAGGGAGAAAAGAGGAGCTGCAGCAATGTGCAGTACAACAAATGTATGGTGTTTTTTGAAAATGAAACCACATAAACCTATTCTGGTATAACCTCTAAATACAATTTATGAATCTGAAAATGAGCAGAATATGAGCACTTTAAGTTGTGTTTGAACCACATCAAAGATGGAGTTGAGGAAGGTTTTGTGAAAATCTTCTGTTTATTTGAATCAAGCACTGCAAAACTAGGAAAATGTGACAGCTAGTTAGGTGTGAAACTGATGGGCTAATGCTGTTGATTTCAATGTGTGACTGTATAAACTTATTGAGAAAAAGCACATCTGCCAATGTGCTGTTTTAACAGTCTTTATCGTCATTGTCAACCAGGACAAGTACGACCTGACAAGCTGTTCAACATTTCTCAGTAGCAGAGATTGGAAACACTCTACAGCCACAAAATATACCAGTTTCTCTGCTTTACAATTTGCTATCTATAATTCACCATCCGTATTAATTGAAAAAACTCCTCCTATGCATATCAGCTTTAATGATTAACTACACACCTAGGCTCTCAGTGCCTAATCCTGCAGTGAAATAGAGATTAGTTGACATTTTTATTAAGTTTATATGAGGCCGGTATATTAAACAGTAAAATGTATACTCATGAACTGCAGTATAACCAAAGCTGCACTATTCTTCATGACTACTCTCTTATGTTAAAAGGGAAAATTTCCCTACACCAGTAAAAAGTGTGAATAAATGATCATAAATTCTGTGTAATTTGACATTTCCGAATTATCAATTTGTCACGCAATGATTTACTGTCCTTCACATTTGAGACTATAACAAAGAACAAATAGTAAACAGCTATACAGAGACGACAAAGTGTTGCATTCGTCAGAACAAAGGGACCAGCTATTCTGTGATAGAAAATGTCTGTTTTTATCTTCAGCTGGGCCAAGAATTCCCAAAGAGCTCACCAAGGTAGTGAAGGTATATTTCTACTGACAGAAGCATTCAGATGTGAGTTGCCTTTGACATCCTCCTATCTCTCTTTGTGTCAGTGAGACCTCCAGCAAAATGGGGAAGAGAAAGCATCAGAGTACAGTGACTTGAGATAAAGAGTAGCAAACTTCCTCAAGCAATTTATCTTTCATGTATTTCTAAATGTTGTATGTTGGTTCGTGTACATTATGTGATGTATTGTGTGAAGGAAAATAGGAGATGGTGATTTGCAGTAGGCTTGCATTAAACTATATGGCCCCAAAAATTGATTACACACATCTGACACAGTGTCTGCACAAAAAGTGGAGCATTATCTTTAAAAAGATTTGATTTGTTGCAGGGCTTCAGCACTAGATTGCATTAGATTGCAAAGGTGTTGCTGGTATATTGTGTCCAACCCCTGTAGATACTTAACACTTTGATCCGCAGCAGGTATTAAATTGTGTGAAAGCATAACTGTGAAGCACATCTGACTGATGTATCTGGTGAATGGTTAATAACGGGAATGATCAAAGTGTGACAGAAACAGGCACAGGTCCCATTCACATAACGGCCACAGGGAGCCAAGAGCAACACAGCTAATATGTGACAGGAGGATTGTCTTTTGATTGAGCAGGGCACCATTAAAAAGACTCATGTCTTGCTGACACGCAGAGCTTTTCATGTGGAGTAAAGGACATAAAATAGTATTCAATGTTAAGATCCATCCCATGGGCCCACCACCTGTGGGAGGAACCGCTGGGGTCGGGTGCGCTGCCACATGGGTGGCAGTGAAGGTCAGGGGCCTCGACGGACCAGACCCGGGCAGCAGACGCTGGCTCTGGGGACGTGGAATGTCACCTCTCTGTGGGGGAAGGAGCCGGAACTGGTGCGGGAGGTGGAGCGCTACCGGTTAGATCTGGTGGGGCTTACCTCTACGCACAGTCTCGGTTCTGGAACCATACTCCTGGATAGGGGTTGGACTCTTTTCTTCTCCGGAGTTGCCCAGGGTGTGAGGCGCCGGGCGGGTGTGGGGATACTCACAAGCCCCCGGCTGAGCGCCGCTACGTTGGAGTTTACCCCGGTGGACGAGAGGGTCGCCTCCCTACGCCTGCGGGTTGTGGGGGGGAAAACTCTGACTGTTGTTTGTGCATATGCACCAAACAAGAGTTCGGAGTATTCGGCCTTCTTTGGAGACCTTGAGTGGAGTCCTATATGGGGCTCCAGTGGGGGACTCCATAGTTCTGCTGGGGGACTTCAACGCGCATGTGGGCAATGATGGAGACACATGGAGAGGTGTGATTGGGAGGAACGGCCTCCCTGATCTAAACCAGAGTGGTTGTTTGTTGTTGGACTTCTGTGCTAGTCATGGATTGTCTATAACGAACACCATGTTCGAACATAGGGATGCTCATAAGTGTACTTGGTACCAGAGCACCCTAGGCCAAAGGTCAATGATCGATTTTATAATCGTTTCATCTGATCTGAGGCCGTATGTTTTGGACACTCGGGTGAAGAGAGGGGCAGAGCTGTCAACTGATCACCATCTGGTGGTGAGTTGGGTCAGAGGGTGGGGGAAGACTCTGGACAGACCTGGTAAGCCCAAACGGGTAGTGCGGGTAAATTGGGAACGTCTGGAGGAGGCCCCTGTCCGACAGACTTTCAACTCACACCTCCGGTGGAGCTTTTCGTGCATCCCTGTGGAGGCTGGGGGCATTGAACCCGAGTGGACAATGTTCAAAGTTTCCATTGCTGAAGCTGCGGCGAGGAGCTGTGGTCTTAGGGTCTTAGGTGCCTCAAGGGGCGGTAACCCACGAACACCGTGGTGGACACCGGTGGTCAGGGAAGCCGTCCGACTGAAGAAGGAGTCTTTCCGGGATATGTTATCCCAGAGGTTGGTTGACACGCCTCTTCAACATTGCGTGGAAGTCTGGGACGGTGCCTAAGGAGTGGCAGACCGGGGTGGTGGTTCCCCTTTTCAAAAAGGGGGACCAGAGGGTGTGTGCCAATTATAGGGGTATCACACTTCTCAGCCTCCCTGGTAAAGTCTTCTCCAAGGTGCTGGAAAGGAGGGTTCGGTCGATAGTCGAACCTCAGGTTGAAGAGGAACAATGCGGATTCCGTCCTGGTCGTGGAACAACGGACCAGATCTTTACTCTCGCAAGGATCCTGGAGGGAGCCTGGGAGTATGCCCAACCGGTCTACATGTGCTTTGTGGATCTGGAGAAGGCCTATGACCAGGTCCCCCGGGAGATACTGTGGGAGGTGCTGCGGGAGTATGGGGTGAGGGGGTCCCTTCTCAGGGCCATCCAATCTCTGTACAACCAAAGCGAGAGCTGTGTCCGGGTTCTCGGCAGTAAGTCGGACTCGTTTCAGGTGAGAGTTGGCCTCCGCCAGGGCTGCGCTTTGTCACCAATCCTGTTTGTAGTATTTATGGACAGGATATCGAGGCGTAGTCGGGGTGGAGAGGGGTTGCAGTTCGGTGGGCTGGGGATCTCATCGCTGCTTTTTGCAGATGATGTGGTCCTGATGGCATCATCGGCCTGTGACCTTCAGCACTCACTGGATCGGTTTGCAGCCGAGTGTGAAGCGGCTGGGATGAGGATCAGCACCTCTAAATAGGAGGCCATGGTTCTCAGCAGGAAACCGATGGAGTGCCTTCTCCAGGTAGGGAATGAGTCCTTACCCCAAGTGAAGGAGTTCAAGTACCTTGGAGTCTTGTTCGCGAGTGAGGGAACAATGGAGCGGGAGATTGGTCGGAGAATCAGCGCAGCGGGTGCGGTATTACATTCAATTTATCGCACCGTTGTGACGAAAAGAGAGCTGAGCCAGAAGGCAAAGCTCTCGATCTACCGGTCAGTTTTCGTTCCTACCCTCACCTATGGTCATGAAGGTTGGGTCATGACCGAAAGAACGAGATCCAGGGTACAAGCGGCCGAAATGGGTTTCCTCAGGAGGGTGGCTGGTGTCTCCCTTAGAGATAGGGTGAGAAGCTCAGTCATCCGTGAGGAGCTCGGAGTAGAGCCGCTGCTCCTTCGCGTCGAAAGGAGCCAGTTGAGGTGGTTCGGGCATCTGGTAAGGATGCCCCCTGGGCGCCTCCCTAGGGAAGTGTTCCAGGCACGTCCAGCTGGGAGGAGGCCTCGGGGAAGACCCAGGACTAGGTGGAGGGATTATATCTCTAACCTGGCCTGGGAACGCCTCGGGATCCCCCAGTCGGAGCTGGTTAATGTGGCTCGGGAAAGGGAAGTTTGGGGTCCCCTGCTGGAGCTGCTACCCCCGCGACCCGAGACCGGATAAGCGGACGAAGATGGATGGATGGATGGATGAATGTTAAGATATATTTCATGAATAAGGCAGCCTCTTTTTACTTGTTTCGTCAGTATATGGGCAATTTCTCTATAAAACGGGAATATTGTATATTTTGTAAATCGGTCACACATACTTTCATTTAAAAAAGGCTAGCCTAGATCATTTCCTGAAACACCTGAGCACTGTAGTTTTAACTCAAACAGAATTAAATAGTGCCTTTGTTGGCTTTGTTGTTCAGCAATTTGGTGTTCTAGCGAGTATTAATGGCAACAGATCCGTGCATGTGGGACTCAAAATGCTTTAAAAATTGTAGTATCCAAGTAGTTCACTGTAATAAAGGAACATGTCACCTAGTGCAACTATGATATTTTAGACAACAATTGAGGTCTTTGGTACCGAGGAATACGCTATGTGTGGCGGAGCGCCGCACTATCAACACCGGCCGCCGCACATTGCGTTTCGTTATTATTAATTTTTTTTTTTAACGCTATTTAAAACACGTTCAGCTGCATTTCCTTTCCCTACTCTCCTCCGTCTCTCTGTCACTTGTGTCTCTCTCACACACACACACACACACACACACACACACACACACACACACACACACACACACACACACACACACACACACACACACACACACACACAGCTCCTCCCATAGCAGCTAGGACTCAAATAAACGTATTATAAATAATGTTATGTCTTTTTTTTTAGCATATTTTTTTGGGGGGAGGGGCTTTTTCCACCTTTTTAATAGACAGGTCAGATATGAAAGGGGAGAGAGAAGGGGAAGACATGCAGGAAACCGTCACAGGTCGGACTTGAACCCTGGACCCTCTGCGTCGAGGAATAAACTTCTATATATGTGCACCTGCTCTATCAACTGAGCTAACCGGCCACTGTTATGTCATTTTTTACTCTTACACTGAGTGTTTGCTGCTTAAATCCAGATGAGTATTGAAAAGTATTTTCCGCGACTGAAAAAGGCACATGTTGAGGATGAGGACCAGCCTGAACCGGAGGTATTAGTCTGAAACAGAACTGAACAGTCCGACCAGTGTAATTAGTTATGTTATTAATTTGTTTACAATATTTTCAGGCTTCAACCAGTGAAAGACAGGGTCAGGGAGAGGAAGAGATAGATTCGTTAGGCATTGAAGTAGGAGAGGAGGACCACATCCAACAGCGTGTCCTCCTCAGTTTTTGGTACTTGATTGTTATGAAAATAAGTATTCTTCCCCCCTCCCCCCCCAGTACAGTATATTTGTCTCTGGCTACACAGGCAAGACAATGTTTTTTCACTGGATTTGTCAATAACGTTAATATACTGTAGACTTATCACCAGACTTGTCCTTTTAATTCATTAGGTAAGATACACAGACAAATCGAGTGCTACCTCACGAGCAAGCATCCTGTCTTGCTATACATGACTGGCAACGGTGGCAGGGCTTTTTTTTTTTTTTTTTTTTTTTTAGCTTGACACATATACTTTGATTTGGAAGTCAGCCATTGTCTAGTATCACCCCCACTCCCGATTTCCTGGCATGTCCCAATCCCAGCGTGTTGAGCTCGACTGCTCCTGGAGGGGCTGCGTAGGAGTGATAGACAGTTAGTAGTGACATCCTAAATCAGCCGTATAGACTGATCAAAGTAGTGCATTGTTGGACTGAAATTGGACTTGGGCTGGCTGCGGAAAGCTCAGTATGAGGCAAGTTTCTGTCCTGTCTGGTCTCATTTCGAGCTCAGCGTTTTGAATGATTCATCATACGGAGTGTGGAAATGACAAGGAAAAAGTTCAAATGGAGAGGGACAAATTCTTGGTTGGAATTTTTCTACCGGAGGGGGCCAAGAGGTATTATTTAAATGCAGATCTTAAGTCTTTGAACACTTTATGCTAGCCGTTTCTTTCCGAGTAGATTTCTCACTTTTTGTGGCTTCGCTTTTCTTTTCTCTGCCTAGCGTAAATTAGAAATCAGCAGCTGCCCTTTTTTATTTCACAGTCTGCGGTTGGAGGGAGTCTCATATTTCTACGCCATGCAGTCACTTGTATTAACCACTTCTGAAGCAAAAGAGGCCCCTACATTTCTGGAAGCACAACTTGTTGTGATACAATACTCCCTTACAATGTCCTGTTTCTAAGGACTGAAGATACAAGATACTCTCTGAATGGCATCCAAGGCTATCTTTATTCAAAGAGACTATGTTGCTATGTAGGACCGTTGCTATGGAGGAGTCTCTCACCCTCTGATTGAGATGGACAGCTGTAGCCTCGCCACAGGGAGGAGCCCTTTCTCTCTCTTCTTCCTGTGTGACGTTTCCTGAGGAGTCCAAACCTGAGGGAGTCAGCGGGGGTTCCTTCTTCACAATGATGCTAAATAAAACAGTGACTCACTCACTCACACTGAGAAAGAAGTTCAAGAAGTGACCAAAGTTTGCAGTAATGCAGCAGATATTCACAGCGGCTCTCAACAGGTGAATGCTCTTTATGCCTCATTGCTGACTTTTTACTGTTGTATCTCCTCTATACATTCACATTCTGAATCTTTAATCAAATCCCTTAGATTATACTGTACATTTTTTTTTGTGATAAGCTATGGCAGATAAATTATTTAATTCAGTTGTGAAATAACAAATGGTTGAATGGCTGGTTAACAGCTTGTCCTGTCAAACTGTTTAAACATCCAAGACAGTTTAAGCATTTCACCATTTGAAATTGTACTGAGGGTAATGATTAATAACATTAAGTGCTGGATGTTACAAGAAATAGTCACTGTAATATGCAGTTACTACATGGACAGCCAGATTTTAAGGAGAATTCATCCTCTTTCATTATGAGGAAGAGGTGGGATTTATTAGTTCTAGGGATTGGAAGTGTGTGTCTCTCTGAAGACATATACCTAGAATTTGAAGGATTGCTGGTATGATAGGATTTAATCATCTGTGTACCCTAAACATTTTGCCACGGTTTGATTTTAAGACTTTGGCACTTAAGACCAGGGTTTGCACCCTGACCCGTATTGTCCACCCCTATTTCCGGATGAGCCGCGGCCCCGCCAGCAATCGCAACCATTCAAGTCAATGCTTGATATTCCACCAGCTGCGCCAGAAATCGGTTTAGAATTATCTTAATGAATAATGTAACAAGGACAAAGCATGTAAACTGTGCTGTTTGTTTATTCAGAATGGAATGGATCGCAAATGAATGAAGAAACGTAAAAAAAAAAACTCGACCCTAGCTCCCTCAGCCGAATAGTGTGGGTAACAGATCAAGGCAGCAACATAATCAAAGCCCTGGAACCATATAGGAGACTTTCTTGTCTCGATCACCTAATTAATACTGTCCTTCACCATGGTCTGCATGCTGACGCACTGGCCGTGAACAGTGCTGCAGATGGGGGAGACACTATGTAGCACAGGGTCAATTTCGGGCTCGGGCACAGAATCTAAACTCTAGTTCACACTTACTTGGCCCATAAAGGTGATTCTGATAAATTAAACATGTCTTGTCTTATGCTTGAGGTCACGTATTACTTTTTGAATATTTAAACAAGACCACTCTCTTTCTCTAAACCTAACCAGGTGCTGTGAGTGCCTAAAACTAAATCATGCTTTACTTGTGGCTATTGGAGGGAAAACAAATTCAAAATAAGTTGTCACTTAACATTTTCCAGGTGCATTCTGTATAAACATGTTGTGACTTTAAAAAAGTTTCCTCATAATGTTATAAAAAATATAATCCAGGTGACATTATGTTTCTCTTCAACTTATTTGTTGTTGCAAATAAGTAGTATATAAAAGTAATTTTGAGGAGGCAGGGTTGCCAGAGGGGGAGACTTTTAGATTAGACTAGATATGATTTGAGTCTGTGAGAATGTGCACTGGTTCTGGAAAAAGTGACAATTAGTTAGTGGGTCTTGAAAGGCTCATTAAAAGTTATGCCTCAAATGTGATGTAAAAATGTGATGCTTTTCTAGTACACCATCTCACCAGCTTTGTTCCTTCCCACATCACGTATATGTTCAATCCAATATCCTAAACTCTCTTGCTACACGTAAACGTTGAAGGACTTCCTGCAAGAGGATGGAGTGTGCATCATATAACGAGGCTGGTGTTTTGAGCATTGCAGCACTGCCCCTCCTGAAAATAGAGAACATCCTTGTGTAACCCCACTGAGAAAAACCTGCTATTGCACTTTGGCTCTGCTGCCGTGCTCAAAGATGAGGCCTGCGAGGACATCTTCAGCATCCCAGAGTGCCTCCCTGCGGCAGCTGTTTTGACGGAGGCCAATGCTAGCAGTACCAGCTGCTGGGGATACTGCTGTACCCTTGTGGAGTGAATCCAGCATCGCCGAAGCAATCCTCCGCTCTGCACTCTCCATGTGGAATAACAAGAAAAATATCCACACCTGATTCACTGTTGCTTTGCTGCCAATCGACACGACAAGCCAGCCATTGAGAATAGTCAGGGCCAGCCATGGATGCAGTGCCTTTAACAATTCCCCACCATCAGCTGCTGTTGTTTTGTTCCACATTGCTGCTCATTGAAAAACATTTAGGATCAAAACTTCTCAAGCTGCACTGCAAGTCATCATATAACAATCTTGTTTCCCTCAGTTTTAGAGTTTGCCGTTAACCTCTACAGTGAGGGTGTTTGAATTCTTGATCACTCTCGCAGCAGTAGCTGTGGGCTGATGCTCTTTGTATTAATACCGCCTGCGTGTGTTTCAGCAAACAGGACCAGAATACAGATAAGCCCCGGTTAAACCCCCCCCCAAGCCACCCATTAGTTCCCCTTCGATAATGTGTGCTTCCCTGTAGTAAAAGCCACACCTGCTATGGGTGATTTAGTCCCTGGCTCCATTTGTCTTTCAGACTCCGACCTCTTTTCCCTTGTTTTTCTTACTTGGTCATTACACAGCTCTTTACCCCTCCTCCAGTTCGTCCCCCCTTCTCTCCATTGTTCCCCGGCTCCGTCTTCTCTCACCCTGCTACTTGGCTAACCTTTGAGGAGCTTCCCCACTTTGGCCTGTAACAGGGGTCATCAGCTCTCTCCCAGTGTTTCCACTGGCAGGCAATCACTCAGGACCACAGCAGGGGAAAAAGACAACCACTAATCCCCCACACCAGCTACAGAAAAAGGTACTGGAAGTTGTATTAGAGCAGGGAACTTTAATTAGAGCACGCTCACTTGAGATGACGAGGACCGGGTTATCATACAAAACAATATTGTACTTGGAGAAGGACTATAAAAGCCCTTTAGGACTGGCTCAGTTGTACCACACTACAGAGTCAAGTACATTAGCGCTGTCAATGGGAAGTTGGGATTATGGATGTCCAGATCAAGTTTTTTTTTTTAAATTCCGATCCGAGACCTTTAACACTGAGTATCTGCCAATACAATCCGATACTTGCCCACATGTTGATTACATATGTGACACATTGAATGAACAGTTGTAGCTACTGATGCACCTTATTTTTCACCAGCTATTCTACTTGATCAAAAATACTGAAGCTCCTGGTTTAAAACTAAGTTGATCAGCAATTATTGATATGACATGGATACCATTTTTCCCAGGGAGAATGCGACTCCTGAATTTAAAGTGAAGTGATCCGCTCTGTTGGAGTTGTTGTGACTACAAAAAGACTTGTGGTTGTACAGTGGTGTTACACAGTGGTGCTTATTCTACACCTCACACAACAACAGACGGGTTTCATTTTGGCCTGCCATCAAGTTAGTCCTGGAATTCATGTTAATAAGTGACTGCTGATATAACCTAAACTGCAGGAGACGTTTATTATTTTGACCAGTGAAAGCTACAGTTTTTGCTATCTTTATATTGTGTTATAAAACATTTTATTAACTGTTTTTATAAATACTTCGCAAGATAATATTGCAAGTTGTGCAACTGTTTGCACTTTTAAACTCTCTAGTAAAGGGTTAAACGGCTCTGATCCTTTCTTGGTCTGTTCTTTTGTAAATGTCATATCAAGCATCATAGAAATTAAGCATACAGTAACCATACAGCGCCCATCTCTACCTCCCACCGTCCTGTAAATTTCTGCAACGACTCGATTGTCCTGAAGCGTCGGCCAGAGTCTTGCTGAGCAGCTGATCAGCTCAGCCATCCTTATCTCCATTCAAACATGGCAACTCATAATGTATGATTCATGTGGTATGGGGCCATGTCCTCCCACAGATCATAGGGAGGCAGAATACTCAAAACACACCAAGTATAAACCTGCAATATACATGGACTACAGTCATTATTAATGCCCCTGGATATCTACGATAGGTACCTGCAGCACATTGCACCTCCTGGTGTGTAGAGTGCAGTGGATTACAGGGGCTGACAGAGGCTATATTTGGTATGCTTACTGGTGCTAAACTATGGTGTTATTAGGGATATTACAAAGGAAATCTTGGCGGGTATACATTATAGTCCATAAGTCTTTGATGGTATTGTAATTACTGCTGCTGTAAATTACAATTGATATACTGCACAACATGGTGTTCCTGTGCAATATCATGCAAATTACTTTTCAGTTTATTATTAAAGGTTTATAGTGAATTTAAACCAAATCATTCACACTATGCCTCTGCACATTTGACCTAGTGTTCCCTTGCCCTTGTTTATATTATATTCCTACTTTGTCAATATAATACGAGATCTGACCACATATTTGGAGCTTTAAAACTGTTAATTTATTCATTCATCTAAGAGCCCTCTGACTCATTCGTGATTTCTTGTTTAGAAAAGGGAGCTTTTGAAAAATAAGAATCGTGTTCCGGCAGCTCGGAACAAGAGCATTTCAAGGCAATGTTTTTTTCACCTTTCAGTCTGGCTTCATTACATCTCCTCATTGGTTTTCATATTAGACTACAAGAAGTTTGAAGTTATAATCAGTGATTTGCTTTATTGGGCAAATGGATCAAGGAAACTGATTTCACACAAAGGCTTGCAGACATGCTTGCACATACACATGATATCTCTCTTTTTCTGTCAAACAGAGAAATAAATTTCACTTCCATCCTTTTATCAGTCCATCTGCGTGCCAGGCTCTTTTGTCCATTAATGGGTGCTGCTTAGACCCCGCCTCCCTCCACCGCCTCCCTCCATCGCCTCCCTCCACCGCCTCCCTCCATCGCCTCCCTCCATCATCCCTCTTCACTCCAATCAGGACCCCTATGGGAGGGGGCGGTATGTTGCCCAAAGTGAGGGGCCCCACATCTCTATAGGTGAGGAAAAATCAGCCCTCATCAGGAACTTAAATCACTATGCTTAATAGACTTGGTCTGTGTTAATGTGTTTTGGGCTACCAGGGCCAATAGTAACTACCCCCCTCCCCCCCCCCAAAAAAAAAAAAAAAGAGGGAGAGAGGTATGTGGGCCAACCCTCCAGTCCAGCCCTCCGAAATAGAGATCCCAGCCGACAGGGAAGCCTCTTTGGGAAAACTGCTTAAAAGATTACTAATTATTACACACAGTCATCTACACATCGGGGTTCCCCTCGTCTTCTGCCTCTTGATAATTCCTTTCCTATTGCTGTGTGTGTGAGGGGGAAATGACGAAGGGAGAACGGCTGAAACAAAGGCGAATAGAGAATAGTAACAGAAATATGAAGACGAAAGGCGGTAATAAGTGTGTCTATGAGAGAATAAAATAAGATGAGAGTGAAGAGGATAAAGAGATGGTGCAAAGCCTGTTTGCTGGCAGGCCCACTTAGGGAGCGCCAAGGGGCGAAGGCCCCCTATTCAGTACGTGCCACCAAGTGGTTTGTTCCCACAGCTAAACACAGGCACAGCCAGGGGCACCACTGAGGCAGAAGAGAGGAGTCCTTTCTCTCTCTGAAAAGAAAATGTCCCCCAGAGCAGGACTACTTCTATTTTTTTTTTTCTTTATCATTTTGTCCTCTCATTCCTCTCTGCCACCTTTTTTTGTCTCTTACACGCTCTTGTTTGAATTACCACCATGGCTGCTTGTTCAACACCTTTGGAAAACAGTGTTTTCAAGAGACCACTCTCACAGACTCTTTCATCTTGTGTAGAAATAAGAACTACTATATCATATATATATATATATAGTGATTTAGCACTGAACCTTCCAGTAAAGTACCGTGTGCTTTTTTTTTTGTTGGATTTTTGGTTCAGGTTGGTATAATCTGACCAATTAGGACACACACACACACACACACACACACACACACACACACACACACACACTTTTTTATTTAGATTAACTCACTTCAGTGTACTGATAAAAGGTAAGTAACAAAAATGCATTCAAACAAGCACCCTTAGTGTAAAATATAAAATATAAGGATCCAGCCTTACCAGCATTTCCTGTATCATAAAATCTGTACATGAAACTATATAGATAAGAATGTTGAGATGAAAGCAATGTTGAGATGAAAGCAATGGATTAAACAATAAGGGAATATAAAATATAGGAGAGCAAAACAGATGTGAAAATCATTGTGATAAACCTGGAATGGAGAAGGATTTTCTCATAAAAAAAAGATAGTAAAAGGGATCACAGTCTTTTGGAGTTTATGTTGTCATCAAATGTCCTGAGCTGGAATGGAGCTGCAATTTCACAGAAATCACTTTGAACTCACACAGCCCACATATCCATTCTCAGACTGTTACATTCTGTTCAATCTCCCCGGGACACTGGAGTGCTTTCTAAAAGCCCAATCTAGAGACTCCCCACATACCTGTCTCCACTCTTATAAATGTTGTCTGTGCTGATGTACAGTATGTCATACATTGGAGTAGAAAACAAACAGCAGGCCACTGTCCCTCACTCAGACTCAGTACAACTTTTTTGGATTCTGTAAAATATGATAATAAAGTCTGCACAGTAAGGACTCTCTTATGTCAGAGATCAAGCAGGGGCTTCCTGCTTCTTTGACTCGCACTACAAGTTTCTGGTGTCAGCGTTCTGTGAAGAACCAAACTTTCCATGAACTGTTGGCGGGTTTTCTTGTGTTTGATTGGAGGGTTTCACTTTTGGTATTGTAGATAGATTTAAAAATTGAAATAAAGGGGGCACACATATTGTTGTGCTAGTTTTATTTATTTATTTATTGTAGGCTACTGGTCTGTGTCTGTTCCAGTCAGTGTTGACAACAATCTTCTTCTGAATCATAACAGCGGCTGAGCTCGCATGTCAACAGCAGATCTCAAATCTTCTAGGCACACTGTCATATGGTTGAAAGCTCCAGAAAACACTTCTTAGAGGCCTTTGAGTTGGGATTGTTTTGTAAAGATTTTAAACATGTTCAGTATTTATTGGGGGTTGGTTAATTGGGTATTTACTGGGATTGGACCGTCAACACCACATACAGCGAGATAAATAATAACTAACAAAAAAATATTGTGTGATATTTGAACGGTGTGGTGCATTTTGTTTTTATCCCAGCCAGGGACCTTTGTTGCATGTCATAACCCTCTCTCCCCCCTCGACTACTGTCTGCCTTATACTGTCGGTTTACAAAAGAAGGCAAAAAAAATCCAATCCAACCACCCAAAAAATACCCCCAAAGAGTGAGCTAATGGTAACATTTTATATTGTGCTGTAAGTGAGAATAATTTTCCAGTTCGTCCAGGTCTTCTTTCAGAGCCAGAGCTCACTAGCCTGACGTCCGATTCTAGTCAGAATACGAGTCTGATACTGCTCCATTGGGCTGTGATTATGGGGCGGTTTTCAACCGAACCAGGAAAGAAAATGCCTCTGCACTCAATTGGATAAATCTACAACCAATCAGAGCAACGGAGACAGACGTCACAGAAGCTGCAAGTCAAAGGCAGGCTTCGACAGAGCAAAGGCAGAGGCGGCAGTTTCCGTGTCGTGCGGATGGGTGCGGCAATGTGTATACATACGTGGTCGCAGTTCTCTGTTCCTCTTTTAAAATGAATGCGCTGTCGATATCTTCTATAACAGACGCGATGGCAGATTCTATACATCTCAATTCTCCAGCGACAGCCATCTTTGTTGTAAACAAATTCAACCCAAGCGCTCTTTGGTGACGTGGTTGATTACGTTACTGTTGATCATCTGTCCATCATCGTATAAAGCCCGCCCTAACAATTTGATTGGTCCGAACAGCTCTGGTTCGAGCATAGTTGCTCCACAATGGATCAAGTCCAGACCGAACTTCCCGACCTCAAATGTTGTGGGCGGGGCTAAGTTCGGCTGGCATCCAGGCTAAGAGCTCACCTGATGTTAACTTCACTCTTAGCATTCACTTTCTTCCAGTTCCAGACCTTGTTTCCCTCATCTCTCTCGACCCATCTCATCCATTTTTAGCTTCCTTTCTCTGTTCCCTGTGCAAATCGTAGAATAAATTAGAAAGGAAAACTGTTTTTGATTGTTTGTTTTGCAACAGCATCAAAAGACAATTTGTGTTCTCATTTGTGTCCTCAGTATTCACTTCCATTGTTCAATGTGTGCTCCTTTCTGACTGTCAAGGCAAAAACATCTGGGTGTATGTTGGAAATATCAGTTATATGTAAGGTGTCTTGTTTTGCTAGGTTTCAGTGATCTTAAGCTCTGTTACAAGCTCTAGGCAAAATAAAGTGGATGTTAACTCAGGATTCTTCATACTTCAAGCTTGTGAGCTTTGTAATATCAGCCAAGTGTCTTACATTTGTGTGTGTAAAAGTGAGTGGGTGGTTATTTTTGCCAGTGTGTTGCAATGTCCTAAATTAAGTGCGCCCAAAAGAATGTGCGTCACTGCAAGTTAAGTATGTCAGTGCTATGACGCAACAGCATTTCCAGAGCATGTGTGTGTATTTTTCGTCACTGTCAGAGATGCGAGTTGCCATTGCTAACAAGGCCTTAACATTTCTATTTACCAGAGATAGGAGGAACTTGACCTTGGTATTTTCTGTGAGGCACTCTTGGGTGGTTTCTGATGAGAAGCAGGCGATATTGTGACCCACAGGTCAGCCACGATGAGAGATTGGACTTGTGCTCTGATACTATCTGTCAGTGTTTGTTAAGATGTCATGCAGGGATTCATGGGTTCCAAAGGGACTCAGTCAAATGGAAAGAAGAGATAGAAACAGCATGGAATGACATACAGTAGTTGTTACTGAACTGTTGGACACACTGTAAACCCGAATAAGTAAGCAGAACTTAAAAAAAGTGAGGTAATCAGTTGCCACAATTTTTTTTGAGAGAACGTTCCCGTAACGTTGCACCCTTTAGAGAACGTTCGCGTAACGTTCCCCTACCGTTGAACGTTTCCGTAACGTCCCCTACTGTTGCACCCTTTAGATAACGTTCCCGTAACGTTGCACCCTTTAGAGAACGTTCCCGTAACGTTCCCCTACTGTTGCACCCTTTAGAGAATGTTCCCGTAACGTTCCCCTACTGTTACACCTTTTGGATAATGTTCCCGTAACATTGCACCCTTTAGATAACGTTCCCCTACCGTTGAACGTTCCCCTACCGTTGAATGTTCCCCTACTGTTGCACCCTTTAGATAACGTTCCCGTAACGTTGCACCCTTTAGAGAACGTTCCCGTAACGTTCTCCTACTGTTGCACCTTTTAGATAACGTTCCTGTAACGTTGCACCCTTTAGAGAACGTTCGCGTAACGTTCCCCTACGTTGAACGTTTCCGTAACGTCCCCTACTGTTGCACCCTTTGGATAACGTTCCCATAACGTTGCACCCTTTAGAGAACGTTCCCGTAATGTTCCCCTACTGTTGCACCCTTTAGAGAACGTTCCTGTAACGTTCCCCTACTGTTGCACCCTTTAGATAACATTCCCGTAACATTCCCCTACTATTGCACCCTTTAGAGAACGTTCCCGTAATGTTCCCCTACTGTTGCACCCTTTAGAGAACGTTCCTGTAACGTTCCCCTACTGTTGCACCCTTTAGATAACATTCCCGTAACGTTCCCCTACTATTGCACCCTTTAGAGAACGTTCCCGTAACATTCCCCTACTGTTGCACCCTTTAGAGAACGTTCCCATAACGTTGCACCCTTTAGATAACGTTCCCGTAACGTTCCTCTACTGTTGCACCCTTTAGATAACGTTCCCGTAACGTTGCATCCTTTAGAGAACGTTCCTGTAACGTTGCACCCTTTAGATAACATTCCCGTAATGTTCCCCTACTGTTGCACCCTTTAGATAATGTTCCCATAACGTTGAATGTTCCCCTACTGTTGCACCCTTTAGAGAACGTTCCCGTAACGTTCCCCTACTGTTGCACCCTTTAGAGAACGTTCCCGTAACGTTGCACCCTTTAGAGAACGTTCCCGTAACGTTCCCCTACTGTTGCACCCTTTAGAGAACGTTCCCGTAACGTTGCACCCTTTAGAGAATGTTCCCGTAACGTTGCACCCTTTAGATAACGTTCCCGTAACGTTCCCCTACTGTTGACCCTTTAGATAACGTTCCCGTAACGTTGCACCCTTTAGAGAACGTTCCCGTAACATTGCAACCTTTAGATAACGTTCCCGTAACGTTCCCCTACTGTTGCACCCTTTAGATAACGTTCCCGTAACATTGCAACCTTTAGATAACGTTCCCGTAACGTTCCCCTACTGTTGCACCCTTTAGATAACGTTCCCGTAATGTTGCACCCTTTAGATAACATTCCCGTAACGTTCCCCTACTATTGCACCCTTTAGAGAACGTTCCCGTAACATTCCCCTACTGTTGCACCCTTTAGAGAACGTTCCCATAACGTTGCACCCTTTAGAGAACGTTCCCGTAACATTCCCCTACTGTTGCACCCTTTAGATAACGTTCCCGTAACGTTCCCCTACTGTTGCACCCTTTAGATAACGTTCCCGTAACGTTGCATCCTTTAGAGAACGTTCCTGTAACGTTGCACCCTTTAGATAACATTCCCGTAATGTTCCCCTACTGTTGCACCCTTTAGATAATGTTCCCATAACGTTGCACCCTTTAGATAACGTTCCCCTACCGTTGAATGTTCCCCTACTGTTGCACCCTTTAGAGAACGTTCCCGTAACGTTCCCCTACTGTTGCACCCTTTAGAGAACGTTCCCGTAACGTTGCACCCTTAAGATAACGTTCCCCTACTGTTGCACCCTTTAGAGAACGTTCCCGTAACGTTCCCCTACTGTTGCACCCTTTAGATAACGTTCCCGTAATGTTGCACCCTTTAGAGAACGTTCCCGTAACGTTGCACCCTTTAGATAACGTTCCCGTAACGTTCCCCTACTGTTGCACCCTTTAGAGAACGTTCCCGTAACGTTGCATCCTTCAGAGAACGTTCCCGTAACGTTGCATCCTTCAGAGAACATTCCTGTAACGTTGCACCCTTTAGATAACGTTCCTGTAATGTTCCCCTACCGTTGAACGTTCCCGTAACATTCCCCTACTGTTGCATCCTTTAGATAATGTTCCCGTAACGTTGCACCCTTTAGATAATGTTCCCCTACCGTTGAACGTTGCCCTACTGTTGAATGTTCCCCTACTGTTGCACCCTTTAGATAACGTTCCCCTACTGTTGCACCCTTTAGATAACGTTCCCGTAACGTTGCACCCTTTAGAGAACGTTCCCGTAACGTTCCCCTACTGTTGCACCCTTTAGAGAACGTTCCCGTAACGTTGCACCCTTTAGAGAATGTTCCCGTAACGTTGCACCCTTTAGATAACGTTCCCGTAACGTTCCCCTACTGTTGACCCTTTAGATAACGTTCCCGTAACGTTGCACCCTTTAGAGAACGTTCCCGTAACATTGCAACCTTTAGATAACGTTCCCGTAACGTTCCCCTACTGTTGCACCCTTTAGATAACGTTCCCGTAACATTGCAACCTTTAGATAACGTTCCCGTAACGTTCCCCTACTGTTGCACCCTTTAGATAACGTTCCCGTAATGTTGCACCCTTTAGATAACATTCCCGTAACGTTCCCCTACTATTGCACCCTTTAGAGAACGTTCCCGTAACATTCCCCTACTGTTGCACCCTTTAGAGAACGTTCCCATAACGTTGCACCCTTTAGAGAACGTTCCCGTAACATTCCCCTACTGTTGCACCCTTTAGATAACGTTCCCGTAACGTTCCCCTACTGTTGCACCCTTTAGATAACGTTCCCGTAACGTTGCATCCTTTAGAGAACGTTCCTGTAACGTTGCACCCTTTAGATAACATTCCCGTAATGTTCCCCTACTGTTGCACCCTTTAGATAATGTTCCCATAACGTTGCACCCTTTAGATAACGTTCCCCTACCGTTGAATGTTCCCCTACTGTTGCACCCTTTAGAGAACGTTCCCGTAACGTTCCCCTACTGTTGCACCCTTTAGAGAACGTTCCCGTAACGTTGCACCCTTAAGATAACGTTCCCCTACTGTTGCACCCTTTAGAGAACGTTCCCGTAACGTTCCCCTACTGTTGCACCCTTTAGATAACGTTCCCGTAATGTTGCACCCTTTAGAGAACGTTCCCGTAACGTTGCACCCTTTAGATAACGTTCCCGTAACGTTCCCCTACTGTTGCACCCTTTAGAGAACGTTCCCGTAACGTTGCATCCTTCAGAGAACGTTCCCGTAACGTTGCATCCTTCAGAGAACATTCCTGTAACGTTGCACCCTTTAGATAACGTTCCTGTAATGTTCCCCTACCGTTGAACGTTCCCGTAACATTCCCCTACTGTTGCATCCTTTAGATAATGTTCCCGTAACGTTGCACCCTTTAGATAATGTTCCCCTACCGTTGAACGTTGCCCTACTGTTGAATGTTCCCCTACTGTTGCACCCTTTAGATAACGTTCCCCTACTGTTGCACCCTTTAGATAACGTTCCCGTAACGTTCCCCTACTGTTGCACCCTTTAGATAACGTTCCCGTAACGTTGCACCCTTTAGCTAACGTTCCCCTACTGTTGCACCCTTTAGATAACGTTCCCGTAATGTTGCACCCTTTAGAGAACGTTCCCGTAACGTTGCACCCTTTAGATAACGTTCCCCTACTGTTGCACCCTTTAGAGAACGTTCCCGTAACGTTCCCCTACTGTTGCACCCTTTAGATAACGTTCCCGTAATGTTGCACCCTTTAGAGAACGTTCCCGTAACGTCGCATCCTTCAGAGAACGTTCCCGTAACGTTGCATCCTTCAGAGAACGTTCCTGTAACGTTGCACCCTTTAGATAACGTTCCTGTAATGTTCCCCTACCGTTGAACGTTCCCGTAACGTTCCCCTACTGTTGCACCCTTTAGATAATGTTCCCGTAACGTTGCACCCTTTAGATAACGTTCCCCTACCGTTGAACGTTCCCCTACTGTTGAATGTTCCCCTACTGTTGCACCCTTTAGATAACGTTCCCGTAACGTTCCCCTACTGTTGCACCCTTTAGATAACGTTCCCGTAATGTTGCACCCTTTAGAGAACGTTCCCGTAACGTTGCACCCTTTAGATAACGTTCCTGTAATGTTCCCCTACCGTTGAACGTTCCCGTAACGTTCCCCTACTGTTGCACCCTTTAGATAATGTTCCCGTAATGTTGCACCCTTTAGATAACGTTCCCCTACCGTTGAACGTTCCCCTACTGTTGAATGTTCCCCTACTGTTGCACCCTTTAGATAACGTTCCCGTAATGTTGCACCCTTTAGAGAACGTTCCCGTAACGTTCCCCTACTGTTGCACCCTTTAGATAATGTTCCCTTAACGTTACACCCTTTAGATAACCTTCCCGTAACGTTCGCACTAATTTCGAACTTTGAAATCAAAATGGTGGACTTCCTGTTGGGTTTAGGGTATGGCTCCAATGACGTTTTTTGTACCTCTTGATATGCTACAAGTTTTTTTTAACTTTGTAGGGGGCGCTAGCGAGCCATTTTTGTGCACCTATTCCCGAAACCCTTAAAATACGTAAATTTTTACCAGACTTGATGCGACCGCCAATTTTGGTGAGTTTTTGAATATGTTAAGCCCCTCAAAAAGGCAATTCATTTGCAGAAAATAATAATAATTCCTTCAGTTCCAATAGGGCCTTCGTGGCTGTCGGTGCGCGGGCCCTAATTATGAATAAAAATATCCTGCATATATAAACACTTAATTCAACCCTGCATTTCAGTTTAACAACAATACAATTTACATTAACAGGTACAAAGACAGTGTGTAGGCTACTTTGTGCTATTTGACTGAAAACCAGTTGAGTAGAGCAGCAACTTTAACATCAACAGTTGAACAGTAGTCAATATGGACCTGACATGACATATTCTCATTGTGGACTATGCTCTAACAGAGTGAGCCATCAGAATCCACCAGTCCTTTTTGGTTCTTCAGTTACACATACAACATCAGGTCATTTTTAAGAGTCTGCAGCTTGGGTGACCGTTTAGAGTCATCAAGACCAAGTAAGATTTTCTGTGTGAACTCAAAAGTGTTTGTCAGTCCCTTGGGATAGCTGAGATGTAGTGCATACATCAGGCCGAACATTACCAGGAAGGCATCAGCAAGCCTGGGGAGATTGACAACCACATCACCCTCTAGGACGACAGAGACTCTCACTGGGTGGTAGGGTACAACCGGGACGATTGAAACAGAGGACGAATGAAACATTGCAGTTATCTCGAAAACCACACACGTTGCAAATGTCAAATTTTGTCAGCACGTACAGCACGCAAGGTCTACCAGACCCAGGAAAGTTGGCGTCATGATGTCATGCTGCTACAAAGTTAGACCCGCGAACCCAATTTGAGTGCGGCAAGTAAAATGTTTGATGCGGTAATTGTTTTTTAATGACAGGTTGTATTTATTGTTTCATGTACCGTTGTCATGATTAAGGGTGCTCCGATCAGGATTTTTGGGGCCGATGGCCGATCACCGATTGCTGTGAGCAGTATCAACCGATGCCGATCACCGGGTCTATTTGAAACCTTCTATTTATCATGTCATATATTTATCATATATTAATTTTAATATTCTTAACAACAATGCATAAGTATTAAAATTAACAGAAGATAATGTATTGTGAATTGTCAACGGTTTACTTTTATTGACAGGAAACGTTCAACATTCCACTTCCTCTGTTAGAAACACACCTTAAACAGCTTAGAGCTTAACATATAACTAAAGCCTTATTCGGAATAAATTACAAAAAAACTGTCAGTGTGTTCTTCAGTGTGTCTTTAGTGTGTTCTGAGCAGGGTGGGGCCACTTAAATTTTTTACCAGCCACTTTTTCCAGAATTCAAATTTATAAAAGAGACTGCACTATCATATTTTGAATTGCTTTATTAAATTATGTTTTATTATTAATACATATTTTATTAATATAATGTATTTATTATGTGTCAGTAGCTTGTTGATCTTTACATTGTAAGTTAATTTCCTATCCTGGCCTGGGACACACATTCAGACGGTTTGATAAAGGACTTATTGGACTTTAACTTATCATTGATTTTACAATAAGGAGTGTAGCTCATGGATGTATTAAGTGTAGCTGTCCTCAATTTAGGTCATCCTGTACGTCTCATCTCCGGTTTTTCCTGCATCCTGTGTGTGTGTGTGTGTGTGTGTGTGTGTGTGTGTGTGTGGTCAGTCGCGGGGTAGAACTGAGCAGCAGAGAGCCAACAGATTTAAAACGGCAGCAGCTTTCAAGCGACTTAAACGTCGTTACAGTCTACATTGACGTTAAAATGTAAACAGGTTGGCAGGACGGTCTGAAATGTTTTGCACGGTCTTTCGCTGTACGTTTTGTCAATGCGCCACTTGTTTGAAAAGTACCTTCTCTTTTTCTTTACTTTGCCCTCAACAGCTTGTACATCCATAGCTACTGCTGACTCCGCGGCGGGCCTCTTAACACCGGGGATATGTCGCCACATTTTTTAACAGATAATTTTCCTTTCGTCTGTACCTCAGCTCAGCTAGCTAGCTAGTTACACGGCATCCCGGACTAGCGCTGAAAACTAGCTACTCGACGATGCGTGGTCAAAGCCCCGGCTGTGAACAGTTTCATTTCCTGTAAGTTCTTCACAATTCATTAGCAGTAATGTAACGCGATTCCTATAAGCATTGTGCATTGTTACTTAGCAACAGCATTCTTTGACAAAAACTGTCCAATCCATTACAAGGATACAAGGCTAATTTCCCACCCTGGTTCCGAGGCACTTTTTTTGACCAACTCGGGGAGACTGATCAGTCCAACTGCTTTTTCTGCCAATGGTCGGCCGTCTGGTTGGTGTGTAACTTAGCTGCGTATAGAACATTTTCTCACAAGTAGTGCGTCATCTGATCGGCCTATCTGATCGGCCTTTATGGAGACCACCGATCAAACTATTTAAAGCCTTTATCTGCTGATAACGATCGGTTCCCGATCAATCGGAGCACCCTTAGTCATGATCATACGGCAGATTAATTAGTGTTTTAAAATGTCCTACAGTGTGGAATGTCAGAGATTTTTAGTTTGGGTGCAAAATAGGTTTAAATGTCAATTGTTGCTGTCGGGATGAATGAAACAGCTGTTTCATTCATCCCGACCAGGCAGTAAACCCCATGTATTCTAAGTCATTGCACAAATATCTGTGTTTATACTATATTTTATGCAGTTGAGACATGGAAAAGTGGTTTTAGAAAGATGTAAATATATTTGGTGCTATCAGGTAGGGGGTCGAGTTTTGCCATGTTATCCTATGGAGACTGACGGGCTGTGGGTCATGAAGGGCACTTATTTGGATGTGCGGTGGCTTTACCCACATAAGAACAGAGTGAAATAACATTTTGTACTATAGAAACATTATATAATTGGAAACGTATTATTCTAGCTATATAAATGGCATAGTGCATGGTATTTCCATAACCGTGAGATACGCACTTCACGATGACGGCAATGAGTTGTTAACAGACATTCACCAAGACGTATAGCCCTGCAGCAATCTATCTGAAATAACACCTATCTGAAGTACCATTCATGATATGTTGCCAAATATTGAAGTTGTGGGAAGTGTACATAGCTTAAACTGTATGTTTCTTTCGTCCCCCATGCCTGTTTCATTTGTCCCGGCCAGGAGGGACTAATGAAACAAAACACACGTCTGACTACTGCTTAAATTACTCCTGAACGGTTTCGTTCAGAGCTGAAAATGCAACTGTATTTTACAGAGGACAGATGTAGGTTGCTAGTGACCAAATATTAGCTTTCAGTGTTGTTAGCTCCGCCGTTAGCTGTTAGCTTCACCGTTAGCGTGTGAAGCTAACACCAAAACTCGTCAACTGCTCTGTGTAACCGAAGCTGCTCTTTTAACATCCCTGCTCTGTGCATTCACATATGAGAGCAGCGCTTGTCTCCCATATCACACTAGTAACTGATTGTCTTATTTTGTTTACAAGTTACAGATGGAGTCTGGAGATGATGCAGGGTAGGCCTACTTATTGTGTACTGTTTACATCTTACTTTACACACTTCAAGCTGTTACAGCTAGCTCAGTGGACAGCCTGAGACATGCACAATAAAAAAATTGCCTTCTGCATTTTTGTTTTGCTTTTCCCTCCATTGTACCGAACCGTGATGTCTGAACCGAGGTATGAACTGAACCGTGACTTCTGTGTACCGTTCCACCCCTAGTTGGATGTCATATAAATAACAATAAATACACAAGTCTGAAAGACTCCTGTTCATTCTGCTGCGTTGTGCTCTCATTGCTGAGAAAGTGAGATGACTTTTATGTGTTCCACTGTGAGGCTAATGACGGCTACTTGATTTTCTTTGCAGTTGATTTTTTTTTATGGGCTCAAAATGACACTTCACACTTATAAACATCTTCCCAGAGATTTGTAGTTGAAACACTAGTACATATACAGAAATTATAGTGTGTTGGAAATGAAATGAAAATATGAATTGGTTAATTTACAGTACAATAGGCCTGATATCTCTTTACTGGGACTTACCACACATGTTCTGAAAAATCCAGAGACTTCCTCTAGTAGATAAACAGGAAGGGCATGGAGAACAGTGGTACGCCTTGTGTGGACATCATGTAATTGTGACAAGTTTACTAATCAAACCCAATGAGAAACAGTCCCAACTAATTATTAATGAATTAATTAAGTAATTACCAATATCTGCACATAAATCCACTAATAACCTGCTGACTGGTGCAATTGTGGAATTCAAAAGCTTATTTGAAGCATTAAACTCCCAACATTACACTAAGACACTACCTGTGAAATGTATAATCACCTGTGTATCATGGACTTTGAAAATGTCTGCCAAAGCATCTGCAGTCTTTCCAGTTTTGGAAGCTTTCTGTCTAAATAAGGCCATCAAACGACGAGTGTGGCGATCAAGCTCGGCATAGAGTGTTAGGTAGGTTCTGGTTAGTTATCCGTTGGAACTCTGCATATACCTGCATTGAGGAAAGGACAGTAACAGCAATTATTTATTTTATGATGAATGAAATTAGGCAGCATTACACACAATGTGACATACAGTAGCAAAGATCAAAACCGAAAAAAAGAACCTACAAAATGTATTTATTTATTAAATTTATTTAGCAAAGATAAAAACAGATGAAAGAGTTGACCCATATTACCTCAGACTGCATATGAAGAGCAGGCCAGAGGTCCATTAGCTCTTTCACCGGTGGGCAGGACATTACAATAGTCTGTCGTCGCAAGGCAAACGTGTTCTGCATCATCTTACTAATAAGGGGTAGGTTTCTCTCAGTCTTCTTTACTTCCTCAACAATAGCCTGCCTCAAAAGGTCAAGACTTGAGGGATCCTCTCCTTGAGGAAAGTTAGGCAGAAAGTTGACCTCTGCACGCTTAGGCCTTTTGATGTTGGAGTGTGAAGGTTCATTCCCAGCGTTTTTTCGGCTTCTTTTCCCAGCATTTACAGCGACTTCCTGACATCCAGCCCTTCTCATCTTGGTCCTGTAATTGCCCATTTTAAACTTGATGCTGTTCTTCCAGCCATTCCATCCATTGTCAGATCCTGCTTCTTTTAAACAGGGGTGTTTCCTCACAAGAGCTTCAGCCACCATTGCTATCTCTTTATCACTGGGGTAAGCCTTAAAACCATATATGGTAGATGCCAGTTTGTCTAAAATATTGTGCTTTTGGTCCCTTGACAACTGAAGAGGTCTTTCATTCTTTTCAAATTCAGCATTCCCATCTCTAAGTGTCAGCTCAACGTCAAATGCAAATGTGGGAATTTGAAAAGGACCTGGAGGCCATCTGCTCAGACGTTCTGGGGATGACACATCTGAAAGGGTATCAGTTGATGCAAGAGAACTGGAATCCTGTCTAACTGAAATATGAACACAGGCTTTTTGTGGTAACTCCTCGATGTCAACAAGGCAAGTGGGTTTTCCATCAAAGTCTGGATCTTCGTATTGCAAACTGAAGTCACAGTCCAATTCCAGTTGTTCTTTTAAAATCTCAATCAGTGCATCAACAGAGGCTGGACGGGAGCTGAGTTTTAATTTTCTAACACGGTCTGCCTCGATGACACGAAGGATCATGTTTTGTGGGGCTTCAGCTGCCATCACTTTAATAAATGAAGAGATTTGGAGGTTAAAAACACATCAGCACACAGACATTATAGTGCATTTATAAGGCTTTCTAAATGTTTATAATCATTAATGACAACCTCCAACGTGTTCAGCATTAATAATGCTTTATACCTCCATACCAAAGTGACAGTGTTTGAAAGAAAAATCTGAGACCTGGGTTCCACAGTACATTATAACTACCATACCATTAGCCAGTTATATTTGTGCTTTTAATGCATTATAGACATGTTCTTTAGAATGTGTTACCAAAGAGTGCAATTCCAAAATGCAGGTCATGTATGTTGATTAGGGCTGTCCCGATAACCATATTTATATAATCGATTATTCGTGGACATAAAATCGATCTTAATCGAAGCTTCGACGGTTGGGGGGGGGGCCCTGGTGGGCATAATGAATGTATGGCAAAACAAACACTGCATGTCTCCAAAACGTATCAGGCAGGTTTCCAGGATGCCAAGTAGCCTACTCATTTCAATGTAACAATTGCCGATGAGAACCGGTGTCAAAAAGGAAAAAAAAAAAATCGATCACGGACTTCATGATCGATTACCATGGCAACGAACGAAGCTTAGATTTTTTTGGGTCAGCCCTAATGTTGATGTATATAATGATTATAATATATATATATATATTATATAATGAGCACATTTTCCAATAAATGAACAATTAATGATTTATGAAGAATTACTTACCATAGAGTGGTCTTAATTTTGTCTCACATGTATGAACTAGGGCTGTCAAAATAACGTGTTAATTTCGATTAATTAATCTGAGAAAACATAACACGTGTTAGAAAATATAAAAGCACACAACGTGATCGTTTGATTCCTGAGGACGAAGGAGAAAGGCTTGGGTCCAATTGAAAGTTAAGCAAAAGGTTTAATAAACAACATGGTGAAAACGACATGACAAAAACAAATGTTACACTGCCAGCAGTGGACTGCAAGCATGCTTCCTTGTGGGGTCACAATTTTGCAGTCCAAACAATACAAAACAATACATCAATAAAACACTGCCAGCAGTGGACTGCCAAACATGCCTCCCCTTCGGGAGACACATTCAAAACAGTCCTTAACCATTGTGAAGTTTCCAAATTTATCCTAAGGAGCTGAGGGTGGTTCCTCAAATTAAATCCCTCCGTATTGGTCAGATGTCTTCAAAGGAAAAGGTGTTCCTAATCCATGTGTCTTGTGGCCACACCCGGCCACAGGATCTTACCAAGTCAATGTCAATTGTTTCCAAACTACAGGAATACTCATTCTTTGTCTGGCCCAACAGGGGATGGCTCTCAAAGTTGATTAAACAATAGGTCTCCTTGAGCTTCTACCTTTATGCTAAATAACAGACGTGACTTATTCAATTCTTTAGAAGCTAGGGTTGGGGTGAGGCAGTCAAATGCTGATTAGGCTTACAGGCAACACAAACACCGCTGCACGTGACGCTAGTTAACACTATACTCAACAGCAGCTAACGTTAGCCTACCGCTAGCTAGTTAACACTATACTCGACAGCAGCTAACGTTAGCCTACCGCTAGCTAGTTAACACTATACTCGACAGCAGCTAATGTTAGCCTACCACTAGCTAGTAGCTGGATTAAACACGGTTAAAATGCTGACAGCTAACACTAAACGGTGTAAAGTTTGACTATGTTTTACTGTAGACGATTCAACACCGGGGTGTAACAATCTGCAGCTGCCGTCGGAAAAACAACACAGACGGTGCGTTCAATGAAACTGGTAAACTACAGCCTCGTGGTGCATTTGAAGTTATTGTAAATGTCCTTTTCCCATCTGATGGTTGTTTTTGTCGTTCAACAACAATTTACTAGTGAGATTTGTTATTGTTATACATTATTATTAAATCATTTAATTTTGACCATATGACCTTAGCAATAAACAAGCCGTTCTTTAATGTCACCAACTGTTGTTTAGTACCCTTTTTTTTCTTTTCTTTTTTACTTTCTTAAAAAGTATTGGTTCAGGCACCATTAATTATGCATGCGATTACTTTCGATTAGTTAATCACAGAGTATGTAATTAATTAGATTACATTTTTTAATCGATTGACAGCCCTAGTATGAACCTCTTGGGAGTTCATACTAGGGCTGTCATGTGTATCTTGTATGCAGAGAGTGGGATTGTATCATTGAAGTCAGATTGCAGGTGGATAGACAGGCTTCCCTGTGTGGCTGACAGCTCGTAGGATCGAAGATGCTCTACGTACCAGGAGTCATAATCACAACATAGAAAAGAAACATTGTGATTCACAAGGTAGATCTGTGTTAGTATGCAAAATTTTGACAGTCCCCCACTGATTCCAACTGACACAAACATGCCACTGGTATAGTCTGTGCCATCAATGGTCACCTTTGATGTACGATAGACAGTGTCACTAGTTGTTTGTCCTCTAATGTGAGCCTGAGCTACTTCTGGTAGAGCTGAAACCAAAACAGAGTCAACCCTGGATGTTTGCGTTTTTGGTTTAAAAAACGATGGTGAACCAAGGTGATATGCCATCATGCGTTGGTGTCTGATTGCCAGTGTCTTCAAGACATTTTTGAAGTTTTGAGCATCATGCACCACTCTCTTGAAGAAGCGATGTTTAGCTTCAAATTGCATGGTCCAAACATGCACCAGGGGCCCAAAGCACTTAACTAAGGTGGGGTAATGCTCCACAAAGGGATGTTTAGGACGAAGCCTAAACTCAGGGAAAACCTCTTGTAGGATCTGTCTGTGGTCACTGATTTTGCAAACAAAATAGTCCAATGTTTCATCAGAAAATGATGGGCACAATGCTAATTCCACCAACTCTTTCAAGTCCATCAAAACCTCCCATGCAACATTACCCTCTGGTAAATTACTGCCTACAAGTAACGGAAGTAGTCTGAGCAGCGTGGCATTTTCATGCCCGTTGCCTCCAATTGTTTTCCGGGTCATGAATGTTTTGGGAACTGGATGAGGTTTATTTACTTTATCAGTGTGCTGATATGGGAATGATGTGATCCTTTGGTTCAAATACTCTAAAGTGAAGTGCTTAAGCCGAATCATTTCTCTAATGCAAAGTGCAAGTTCAACTGGAACGATTCCTTCCAAAAGATCGTGTAGTAGATCTGGAGGGAAACCTGTGATAGGGTGGAAGGGCTCAAGTGACTCACGGAAGACACAATCACCTTTAACCCCAAATTGGCTGCTTGAACTCTCATCTTGGAGGACATTTTGTACATGAATGTCATGACTCTCTTTGGTTCTCTGAACAAATTCCTCCTTTTTTACCTCAGTTGTTTGAAACTGTTCACTTGTGGCCATACAGAATCTGCAAACATAATCTGCTCTGAATGACTCCAAAAAGCCACCTAACCCATGTACAGCCAGATTGTCAGCAGAAATACAGAAGATGGTGCCTTTCACATTCTGACCCAACAGATTCAATGAAAACACCATCCTGTTCAAGTGTGTGAACATCACGAACCAGTGGAGCAAATACAGCTGCATATCCATATTTCTGGAGGGCTGTCACTTTAGCTGGCATGGCCAATTGTATAGTGTGCATTGCTGATCTATACTTGGGCGGCACATTTGCTAGGACCCAGTATACAGCACAAAGTTTGTGAACTTTACGTGATGTGCCGAGAGGGTTAGCGATTTCAAGATTGTCAATATATAGCTATATTGCTAGGTGTAGATCTTCTGTTGAGAGTAACTCATTTTCCTGGAAATGAGAGCCATTTCGATATGACTCATAATAACCAGGCTCAGTGTTTGGTTCTCTCATCTTGCTCAGGATATCTGTGTTTTTAAGCAGCTCCTGAATCATTTGAAGGATTGGAACGTACATGATGGTATGACCAGGTGCTTCTAAATGGTACTCTACTGGCATTACCAATGGATAGTTGTGCTCTATAAATGTCTTCCTTCGCTTATAAGAGGACAACTCTACACCTTTTGGAGGTTGCACTAAATACAACATTAGAGTCCATGACAGCACTGACAACTTCATTGAGTGTGGAATCTGTGATATTGTGACCATGTCTCTGCAATATATCATTAATTGCATCCTTGATCAATGGCTGAGATAAAGAGAAGATCTGATTCAAGTGATCAACTATTTCTTGTGTAGCTGTGTTTGACACATGAAGGATAGCCTGCATCTTTAGAAATAAAGATGCTGCATTAAGTTTGAGCTGATTTTTTAGTTTTGAAGTATCACACTGCTCATCATCCTGCATTTCTGTGCTCTGAACTGGACACTCTTCATCCACATCAATAGTGACGTTAGAGTTGGTGGCTTGGAGATTCTGAGTATGCTCATAGACAATGTCACTACCAAAGTCTGACGCAAGACTCGCTTGATGCACTCTACTTTTATGGGAATTAAAAGAAGCGTATACATTTGTGCTATAGTTACAACCTTTGTATGGGCATACCACTGTCTCATGCTTTTTTAAGTGTGTTCTTATGTGACTGAGGAGTACAGACTCAGAAAAAGGTTGGTGAAATGTGCATAAAGGACACTTGAAAGTCACAAGTTCCTGAATCTCCTTTGCATTGCTGTTATGTTCTTGAGTATGATATCTTGACAGATGAGTACTCAGTGCACTAAGTGTCTGAAATGTATGTGGGGTAATTTTTGAAAAGTGGCTGTGCTGCAATCTGCAGTGTTTAAATAAATATGTTCTAGTGGTAAAAGACGCTGAACACAACTTACAGTGCCAAGTCATATTTGTTACAGCAACCTGAAAACACAAAAAAATATTATTTTACAGGACACCTGTCATGAAGTTTAAACCTCCATCAGAACTATCAAAAACTTCAGTCATATTCCTCATATTAAAAGTGTACAACAATATACACCAGCATTGATTAAAACAAGTAGATGTGTAAGATGCCTGTTAGACTATTCAAAACATTTTATTACACAAATAAGTCAAACTTAGGTAATGTTGGGCTGGTAGCATCCATAAATTCTTATAGCAACAACAAAAAAATATATATATATTTAATTTAACCAGCTAATTCAACTTGCAGATAATATCTTTCAGTTAGCCTAAGGCACAACACGTGGAGTTAGCTTCTGCTTTCACTCACAACACTGACACAGCTCCAGCACAGATTTCGAGTTTTTATTGACCAGTACATGATACCTTACTATCCACCGCTGCACTTTGGGCTCAACCAGTTTCTACTTACATTCACAACTCAATTGTGCAGAGCTGAGTGTTACCCTCCGATCAATTAGTCTCCCGCTCTTCTCCTCGGCTCCGGTCTGCTGCCTGAAGAGAAAGTGCACGCAAATACTACAAAATAAAATATGTTAGCGCTTCCGGTGGAAGCGATTTATTATTTTTTTTTTTTTTAAATGTAATTTATTAACTAGCCAACCTTGTAACATGCAAAATATTAACAATTCATTCTTTATAAAGGTATATACACGTGTGTGTGTGTGTGTGTGTGTGTGTGTGTGTGTGTGTGTGTGATATTTTATATATACAAATCTCTGATGCCATTGATTTATTCTCAATTCGTTCTTGATTTGATTTATTTGTTCTTTCAAAATAAGACATAAATTCATGTTTAATCCATATAGTTTTAAGTTTTAAAAAAAATAATTTTAAATAGCAGTTACATAAAAATGCAAAATGTTCATATTCAAAAATTACAAGTTCAATAAACTCAAAAAGAAGAAAATTGCTACTGGCACTCAACATTTTTAAGTAAGTACAACTTTTAAGAACATTTTAAGTTTACACTACTTATTACAATTAATTATTTTGAACATTCAGGTTTACAGTGCAGATGCATTTTGTGTGTTACCCAAAATACTGTATTTCTTACACAATCGTTCAAGTAGAGCCCGATTTATCGGCCAATATTGGCCTATCACGGACATAACGGTATTTTATTGGTATCGGGGTATATGTTGTCTGATATGCGCCATTATGAAAACTTTTTTTTACAGAACATATAATGCAGTAAATGGTGATTTAGAAATGGTGTCATTAAATAGTTTGTCCAGCAGAGCGAATAAAGTTATTTGTTTAAGAAAGAAGCCTTCCTTTGCAGTCATATCGGTGCACAATCACACAATCACATATTTTCATTCCAGCTCAAAATTAGCTGTATCGGCCGCCATATGGGTTATCTGTGAACGTCTCCACTATAAAATCGGTATCGGTCTCAAAAAGCCTTCACGGTCGGGCTCTACTAAATACTAAAAGAGCACATGCAATTCCTCTGCTACATCCTGACAGCATAGTCCCTGTGTCTCAGAGTGTGCACAAGTTATTTATCTAATGGGAATAAATTTCAAAGCGTGCTCAGCTACCTTCTAAAACTTTTATAAAATGGTTCCCCAGTAACCTTTGGGTCAGTGGTTGTTTTGTAGGCATTCAGCCAAATGGTTTACTGTGAGAAGCGACCAATGCACTCATTACACCAAAAACTTTTAACCTTTAACTTTTGAGGTCATTTTGATGCACTCACAAACATCCATCAAAACTTAACTTAGTCATGTAACTAATCGTGGATAAAGTCAATGACATGATCGGTATAGTCCTTCCATCAGAAATGTAATGGCTCAGTGAAAGAGGTAAAGGACCAAACAGGTTAGCTAATTTAACTTTGTCGAAGTTCAGAGTAGGGTTTGGTAACAGGCTACCCAAACTAAGAGGACAAGGCAGACAAAATGTCCAAAAAGATTTGCCAAAATTGTGCTCAAACAGGAAGCGACCCAAGATTTTGCCTCCAGTTCATCGGTCACATTTGACTGCTGGACTGTTTGTGCATTACGTGTTTATTTTCCCCAAACAGCCAATGTTACCAAGTTACAGTTGTAGCTGTAACACCAGTTATTTCTGTTATTTCTCTCCAGTCTCCTTTTTTCTGCCCTCGCTGTACATTTATGAAATACATTCATAAAACCCTGGAATTTAACATGTTTTTGTACCATGAGGTTAAAACCCTTATTTACTGAGCTTTCTTCCATTTCAAAGTGGGTTTGTGCATTGGAAGTGAGCAAGCTGAATAGTAGAGAAGCATATAGATGTATAGGAAAATAAAAATATGGAGTATTTTGCAAATTTAGAAGATTTCTCCATTCAGTTTTTTCTCTTTTTCTGCCTCTCTCTCTCTCTCTCTCTCTCTCTCTCTCTCTGTTGCTCTCTTTTTCTCTCCCTCCCTCCATCCATCTCTGTGTCTCTCTCTCCTTTTTCCTCATGTTCCAAAATAGTAATTAGTACAGAATCACACTGGCGCCAGAACACAAAACCACAAAAACATGGAATCTGAGGCTTCAGGGGCAGCTGCCTCTTCAACAGCAAGCATATGGCAGACACTGTTTTTGGAATGCAACACACTGATTTGTGGAATGATCCTGCCTCCATCAGCCCCCCACCCTTCTCTCACACTCTGCTCTTCATCAAATTAGCTTATGTTTGCATTCATCCCCATAACTACTAACATAGCTTTTATTTATAGATTCTCATTAGTCAAAACCGGTCCCTCTGGTGTGTGTGTGTGTGTGTGTGTGTGTGTGTGATGGGCAGAGACAGTATCAATAGATTCATTGATGTCTGCTGCTATGCAAGAGTGCTGATACGATACAATTTTGGAGAAGATTAGGACATACAAACACACACACTTTGGTGTGTGCATTCCCCTTGGCCTATATGATAGGGGAATGTTAATGTGGAGCAGAGCCAGTCTTCGAGTTGAGCTCTGTGCCATATGGACCTGCCCCGGGAGTGGCACTAATTCTACTACTCACTAATTTAACTCGGAAACACACATGCACACACACAGCTTAGTCACACACACATACCTGCATCTGACAAATACGAGAGAATCTGGGCTTCTCATTGTGACTTTTGTGTATATGTAGCCATAGGGTTTGCTAGTGATTAAAAATCTACAAAAACCTTTGGCAAAACATTGGTGTAGCAAGACTTAACTTGCATACATTTAAATGTAAATTGTGTAATTTTGTACCTAAATGTGCAGATATGTTTACATTGAGCCAACATCCCAAAACATTGTATTGTCAATGTTCGTGTGTTTTGGTTTAGAGAAATTAAAATTAAAAACAAATGTGGCATATCCCTGGGCCTGGCATGTAGAGACGATGTCCTGGATAAATAATAGAAGTTCTTGCAGAACAGTTGAATTTTTATGTCTACAGTCATGTTTCCCCTCCTCCTCTTTCTTCTCCTTCCCAGTTTCTTTGTCAAAGACTTAAGGCCTAGCAGGGGGGAAGGTTTCCCTTTAGCGGAAGCCAAACTCGCACACTCCAAACACTGAGTCTTTGTGTGACTCACTCATTGTGATATCCACAGACCTTAATGTGTTGTATGCTACATAAAAACCTGTAAAAGCTGAGCAAAACTCGTAGATGTGGGTTGTCAATAAAATTAACCTTAAGTTAGTGAGGCTGGGCTGAAGTTGTTGCTAACCCCTTCACTTTAATCAGCAGGTGGCAAGCAAGACATGGGAAGTTGGCTGGGGCCTTGAGGAGCATTTATTCACTGACAAAAACTGCAATGTTACACACACTACACTGCTACGTTCACAGCTATACCATTTACGGCTTACTACATACTCACAGTCACACACACGCGATTTCTCTCTTTTTTGTCTGCACACTTGCTAACGTTACGCACACAACCTACGCAGTTACTCCTTAAAGGAGTTTGCTGCTTGTATTACACACTTTAGTTTAAAAAACATCTTAAAGATACATTTTAAAGAAAATCCCAGATGATTCTCGTTTGTATATTTGACGGTATTGAAAATCATACCTTCGGGATTTCTTACTACCCTAGTATACCGTAATACCTTGATACCACCCAGGCCTAATTCCTTGCATATTATTCACACCATATCTTTTTTGTCAGATATACAGGATAAATATATATAGGAATTTAAATGAACAGTTTGGTATGTTTAATAGCACTAATAGTACAGTTGCAGTAAGCCCACAGAAGATTCATGGTGTCTTGAGGCATAGTCAGTTCTTCCATCTGAGAAATATGTACTTGGTCTGTTTGCTCAATTAACAGCCAATAAACTGCAGTCCATCCTAAAAACCTGTAACTGACAACCTGACAAATGTGACTTATACCTTTTCCCCCACTACAACATGGCATTGATCCTGAGCCTGACGGCACTTAAATTTCAACTTATTGTCCCTAAAAGGAAAGTAATTGTTCATCTAGGCGATGCCAGTTGATTAGGTACACCTAGGGTTGGGCATTGTTTGGATTTTAACAATTCTGATTCCAATTGCGATTCTTCCTTTCGATTCCGGTTCCTCTCGATTCTCGATCTCGATTCTTTGAGGGGTGGAGTTGAAACGGGCCGCATGCTTATTTCACAAATAAGAGGAAAGTTGTATTTTGATTCAGTGGTGGTTTGCAGTTTTACAGGGCTTTTTCAACGTAAAATAAAGCCACACTAGAGCTCCGTGGCTGCAACCCAACAAGCGCCTGGCCGCTTCAGAAACCAAAACTTTTGCACGTTAACTTTGGAACCCATGATCAAATTTGAAACCAAATCCTCCAAACGATTCCAATAAAGAAACAATTCTACTGGAATCATAATTTTTGAAATGATTCCAAGTAGGAATCGGTTCTCGATGCCCAATCCTAGGTACACCTAGCTAAAACTAATGCAGTCTACTGTACCTTCATGAAGGTTACGTTCAGTTTCTGTTGTAACTGGTTTTTAGAGAGGTATTGGTTCAGATTGGAGGCTGTTGTTTGTGGTGCTGTTGAACTTTATTGCGGTATACTGACAGGTGTTTCTTTCATTTTGTATCAATGACGGTAGGCTAAGTTTTAACTATACAGACCTAAAGCCGCCTACAGTACACATGATCAGAGGTAAACTTGCGAGGCACAGAGCAGTGCAGGCACTTCATAGGTAAAATGCAGCGCAGGTATACATCATTATTGCTTCTCGTGGCTGCACCTCGAAAAGGTCAGCGGCAACAAGGTCAAAGTTTAAATTATTTTAACCTCGAGCGCAGCACTCGGTGGCAATTTTGAGAGGTGTCCACACCAAGGGTAGCGCTTCCTCCGATTTGTCTCCAGCACTCTCCCCATTGGAAAACAATGGCACAGCCAGGGCAGAGCGGCTTTACCGCAGAACATGTGGAGGCAGGGTTCAAAATGAACTTTTTCGTCAACCAGCCAAATGGCTAGTGAATGTTCAAATTTTACCAGCCACTCAATAGATTACGATTGTTTTTTTTTGGCTGGTGAGTGAAGCAAATCTACTAGCAACCCTGTGTGGAGGCGGCTTAATAAACTGGCAACTGATTGTATACATAATATATAAAACACATGCTAAAACCTACCACTTAAAGTCACATAAAATACAATGTACATAAAAGTATGACCTAAAACCTAGAGTACATTCAGCCATCACCATCTAACTTATAGTTAGATGGTATCTCTATCACCAACCCATGACTATAAACCTGCAACTTTTTATACAGACTACTCATCAGCTGGCCTATGAGCCTTTTAAGAATTTGATGGCATGGGAGATAAAGGAATTTCTTACCCTGTTAGACCTGGCCCCTAGTGGTCTAAATCTTTATCCAGAGGGGATAGACTCAAACTCTTGATACGGGCAATGGAGAGAGCTCTTTGCAATTGCTCTTTTGGAAAAATGGGTGCAGAACAGACAGTTTAACACCATTGATCTTAGCGGCCATTCTTACTGAGCAACAAAAACATCTGTTTTTTTTTTTCCCAGTGTAATCATAAATTGGTTCTCTTTGCAGCCAGTAATTCGATGGTGACAAATAAACACTTGAGTTTGTAGTGCAAGTGTTAGCCTACAGGTAGTAAAGTGTTTTCTTTCAAAACACTTTAAATACATTCATTAAGACACACAGTAGCAAACTCAGGAATTCACAATTTAGAAAATATGAGTGAAATACATACTAATGCTCATGCAATCAGCATAAGTAAAGTTTAAAGCTGATCATTAGGGACTGCTGCTGCTTGTGGGAAACTGCTGAGTGCTAATCATGCATTCATCCTGATGAAACAGGTTACACAGAGCTGGGGAATACACTGCAATATTTTTTGCAAGTCAAATTTCTGAAAACTGCAAAAATATGCAAAACTGAGAGAGGATTTGGCCCTTTGAGATGCCATAATTAATTCTAATTTCCTCATTTCTGTTTCATGTTGTCAAGATATTTTGTCACTTAATTACACAGCAAGCTTGTGTTTATTGTGTTATAAAAAGGTCACTTGGTGCTGCACTGGATCTTTTGAGGTGAGAACATTTCTAACAACTCAAACATATAAAAGATTCGACAAATTTGACCCTGCCAAATTGTGCTATTTAGTATGGGCATCATTATTCTCAAGACTGCTCTTAACTAGCTGGTGACTTGATTTGGATAAAACCTGATTGTCACGGTGACTGTCGTATCATATTGTTTGTTTTCAATTTGATGAGTTGTCTTTTAATCGGTTTGTTCCTTTGTTCATCCATAATAGTTTTTGCAAGTTTTTGTACAGAGTTTAGGCAATTTACAGTATGCCCTCTTTAGTCCATGTAGAGCCTACAAGGGGACACTGCATATGACCCCCCTTTGCCCCCAGAACAGCATGAATTCTTTGTGGCATGGCTTCAGCCAGGTGCGAAAACATTTCTTAGAAATTCTGGTCCATGTTGACATGATAGCACCATGCAGTTGCTGCAGATTTGTTGGCTGTAAATCTCCCGTTCCACCATATCCCCAAGGTGCTGTATCGGATTGAGATCTGGTGACTGTGGAGGCCATTGGAGTACACTGAACTCACTGTCATGTTGGTGATGATAACTATAGAAGAAAGGAGGTTATTTTGTTACTGCAGGCTCAAGGTGGAGGTGATTTAAAATAATTGTAATCAATACAGTCATGCATACTTCTTACCCCCAACCTTCACCTGAGCGTGGTGATAATACACTAATACCAATGATCTGACCCTGACACAAGACATAAAAAAACCTGCATTAAATGATTTACAGGCCTCATCCTCACACTGACTCTAAATCATGACACGTATCTTGCTATGCTGTTGCTGCTATTGATAAGATTCTCCCGCACTGCAGCCTCTACTGGGTTTGATTTTTTTTACACAACCTGGAGGGTCTTTATTTCTGAGTTGATTTCCATGGGTGGATTGTTTGCAGCCCTCACTGCATGTTAGCTATTGTGTGCTCGGGTTTCTGTGTTATTATGTAGTACTGCTGCAGCAGGGAACGTCCCCAGGAGTACAACCATACTGCCAAGTCAGACTGTATTGCCACCTTTCTTTGCTATGTGACATGTATTTCTGAGATGCAGTAGGCAACTAAAATATTGTATGAACATTGTACACAGACAAGACACTTTTGTTACCTATAACAAGATTCACTTTGTTCAGTTTCTGTCTTCAGTTTCCAGTTGATTTTTAGAAAAATATATTTTCAGTATTTTTTTTTTAAACTCAGATTCTGGTCCTAATTGGATATGTGATACGTAGTCTGATATATTTACTTTAAGCAGCAATAACTGTTGTTATTACTATAAAAATGGATCAAATGACGATGTGAAAAGGGCTGCTCGTAGAGAGTTATCCCTCGAATCTGCAGCCCCCCTTTCGGCTTTACGGAGCTTTGTAGACCTTTTTCACGGCAGACATGTTGACATGTCATAGTAGGAAAAGCACAGGTTAAAGTTCACCATTTCAACTTAAAAGGTCATGATGATATTTCAATGTGAGATGCACCGATTGACCGGCTGGTGACCAGAATTGGCCGATTTTTACGTGATCGGCCATGACCGGCGACCGGCCAGTCAGTCTGACATATGCCGATTTTATGCCGGTCAAATGCTGTAAATAAATAACATTGTAAAGGCTACCATACACAATGCATAGGAAGTGTATATTGGCTAGCAAATTATAACAATAAACCCACTATTAATTACATTAACTTAATGCAGTGTAACTACTGTAGCATGTAAATAATGCACATAAAATACAAACGTGAGCAAGGGCGTTCAACAATCACCATTATATCGAATCAACAGCCACATGAAACCTAGCTAGCAGGTGAAGAACACAAACGACGAAATCACCAGCTAACAATGAACTTACAATATTAGTTATATGACTTACAGTTCTCAAGGACGCACACACGGCATCTCCACTGGCAAGTTATCCTCCGGACAGCGACAGTCTCTTTTTCCTTTCTCTCCCTTTTCTGCCGGGTGGCGTGCGTGCCCGCTCGCGGTGTGAAGCGCGTGTCCTTGCTATTCTCCGACGTGCACTCTAACTATCACTGCTTATAGACGGCCTTTTGTACAAATGCACTCGGGTGCCGCATGATTAACATCACGCAACATCAGCATCACACGTGCACACGGAACCCAGATGTAGGAAACCTCGTGAATTAACCTGCAACCTATCAGCTGTTTGGAAATTCTTCAGCGTGTGTGAAGAAGATAACAAGTTTGCAATATGCTATACTATATTTATATAGTTCTATTTTATAGCGATCAATTATCTGTTCTATGCAAAATGTAAAATGTTATATTAAAGAAAAGATAGAAAGTAAATATTTGTGTGTGCTGTAAAGTGGTTAGAAAAAAATTAAATCGGAATCGGCTAAAATCGGTATAGGCAGGTCAAACTCAATGACAAATCGGAATCGGCCTAGAAAATTGGAATCGGTGCATCTCTAGTTTAAAACTTGTTTCCTCTGCCCCAATAGCAAAAAATCTTTTGCAGATTTATTGTTTGAAGACTACCACAACTAATCACATTTGCAATGCTAGAACCAGAAGCTTTTATCATTTTTTTTTTTTATAGCTATTAACCTATTTTTCAGCTTTAACGATTATCAAAATTTACTTTCTGTCAATCAATTAATTTATTGACTAACCATTTCACGTTTCCCCTCAATAAAGTATTATGTCACTCTGTCTATAGGAGCTGCAGACTATGAATTCAATACCATATATTTCTAAGATCTTTTGAGTAAGTTTGGAGCAAATCTACAGTCGAGCTACTGTATATGTAAGAGACAGGGACATGGTAGTTTCAGTCCAAATTCAATAAGGAACCATGAAAGAAATCAGAGAAGTAGAAAATTGAAATTAGAGATAAAGAGAAACAAGGGAGAGAGCAGATTTGAAGTGAAGTCAGACGCACTGGCACACAACATAAGAAACAAAGAGGATGAAAGAGAGATAGAAAGGATGGAAGGAGTACGACTACAGTATGTTCTCTCTGGCTGTCGCACATCCTGGCAGTGTTGCTCGGTCACAGGCAGAGGCTGTGCACCCATAATTCAGTCTGATTTAGGGCTGCGATAGAGCGCTCAGGGATAATAAGCAGTATAATTTGCAGAAAGGTGTGACCAGACTAGATAAGTAGGATACTAGTGTTTGCAGCACGACTTGTCCTCTTCTCTCTTTCTCAATTCAAAGTCAGTTCAGCTGCATTCAACTCTGTCCAGTTCATTTCACTTTTTAAGTAATATCAGGTCAGTTGAGTTTAAATCGGTTTAGTTTTCAGTTCAACTAGGCTGCAGTCATTAGTATGTCTGGCTAACCAGCTTACTACCTACACTTCTAATCAAGCTTTAATTTTAATGCAAAGGAACATATCATTAACCCTCCTATTGTCTTTGGGTCAAATTTGACCCATTTTCAAAAAGTTTCTATGTCAGAAATGTGGGTTTCTTTCAACCAAATTGTCTAAAAACATAACGTGGATGGTTCCATACAACCATTACTCTTAACAAGTAAAATAAATGATCAGTTCACTACTTTCATTGAATTTAGGTGTGTTATTCAATTTTATAGCATTTGAAAAAAAAAAAAGATCAAAAAATGTTGGAAAAAACGTCAAAGTGCAGAAAAATCAACAAAAACATCGGCAATAACATTGGAAATTTGTGATGAAAAAAGTGACAAAAAAAAAAAAAAAACGTCAGTTAATAGTTTGTGGGGTTATCTTAAAGAAAGCCTTGTTCACGACTGGCACATCCAGTGTAGTATTTCCCCTTTGTGTGAAAGCTGGTTCTGGATGAGTGTAGGATAAAGTTACCAGCTCTGTCCTGCTCTTTATTGGATTTGGGGAAGTTTAAACTCAAACAACCCCAGTCAAACTTGCTACCCAAGATGCTCATCCTCAAAGCTTTTTCTCTTGTAATGTTGGAACAGGAAAATACGTACTTTGCACATCTATTTCATTAGGAGGAAGGAGTAGGTCCAAAGTTGCAAACTCCTGCACACTGTCTAACTTGCAAAGACTAACTAGCTCTACACTGTTTCTTTGTTTCCATGTCTTCTACATGGATCATCAACTTGTGTGGATGCTGTCTTTTTACCTGCGCCATGCAGCTTTAGCTACAGTTCTTTAGCACAATCTCATGTTTGTAGCTATCAAGTTCATGGTTAAGAGCCTATTTACAGGGTTCTTGTTTTAAAACATGTCCACGGAAGGCATTAAGTTGCATCCAGAGAAAGCGTTTAAAATATGCACCGTTCTCATTGTAAATGCATATCTGTCATGCGAGAACGGGAAAGGCATAGCAACACTCCCTAATTGGGATGGGCCTCAAAAAAACGTTAATTGCTTAACGGGTAACTCAGACAATTTCACAACCTGCTTGGTTAAATATCAGTTTATATTTAAGGGACACTGCATGATTTCTTTATGTAAAGTTTTTCATCTTTTCCACTCCAGCCGTAACCACGTCAAAATCAAATGACTGATATTAAATTTTCTCCACAGTCCTCCAGCTTTGTTCGGGCTGCTGTATTTGCAGTGCAGACCTAATAGAATCCTCAGTGTACATTAACCGTTACATGACATGTTCTGATACCAGCCTACTATATGCACTCATTTCATTATTTCGCTTTTCACCAAAAGAAGAATCTCAAATGGCGCTGTGCTTCCTGAAACATATTTTTAAGTAGTTTCCCCTCTAAATTTTATACCTCAATTTGTACATTTTCTACTCTAGGAATCATTCACACATCTTCAAGTAATTTGTTGACTCATTTTTAAAATCTCCCCTCTAATGTGATAAACTTCCTTCGGCGTGGCCTGACTGACTACCAACACTTGGCACAGTAATTGCCGCTCGTTCAAGGATGGGACACAGCAATGAACTTGTCAGCACATATTACAATGTTGGGCAGATGAGCAGGAAAGAGCATTCTGCCTTCCTGCCCTCTCATCTTAATGGCAGCCATCTCCTGCATGGCATGTCTCCAGACAGACAACTCATTTACTCTCGCCATTAATTCTGAACAGCAAAGGGTGACATTGTGTCCATCATGGCAGCTTTATGTTAAACAGGATCCTTTGTGTCGTGCCTCATAATACAGACGTCTGTCCAGCTTGCCCCTGATAAAGTCATTTGGTAATCATCATTTGATGCAGCAGTCGTTGTTAAAGGTGAAGCTAAGGTATGCGATATTTGTTGGGTCATTTCCGTAATATGATAAATGATAAACACCAGTGAAAGTGGTGACAGTGACAGTAAAAACAGCTGGTGGATATTATATTTACCTCTGTATTTCATCTAGCCCTGTCCCCTCAGGAGCACTGCTTAACTGTCCAATGATGCCCCATGCCCTCCTGTTTCATAGATGGCTCTCTCTGCATTCAGTTACCACAGTATCAGCACCTGGCCTCTGAGAATTCATTAGGGAGCACCTCAATCATACAGCCAAGCTGTAGCAAAGGGACAGGCAGAGAGGGACGAATCAATTTGGAGGCATGCAGGCGCAGGTGGAATGATCAGCCTGTGTTAACGGAAGGCTGGCCGGCTATCAGTATATTCTGTCACGGGCTGAACAAGGTGGTGGGGAACAACTGCACATCGACATTGGGCGATGCAGACACATATCTCTGTCCTGCAATGAAAGCTGAAAGCCAACAACTCCCACATCACAATGTGGGAGTTGTTGGGTGATGGTGCAGCACACATGCACAACACTGTAGCTGTTAGACATGTTTCTATTCATAATTTACATTTTATTGAGCATACATAGGTCTAAAGATGGATTCTTGGAAAGTGGGAAAAAAAACAAAAAGACAAAACAAAGAAACAAAAAAAGAATAAAATGCTGCACATATTTTGCATTATGAAAGAAATGATCATGGAATTAGTAGGCTGACAAAGTTGTCAAAAGAAATCAGAGTTTAGTGTTATTGACTGCTTTATCAGCCCTCGTTTACTACAGACTCCCCAGAGAAATGTATTTTCTGTTAACATGTACACTGTATAAATGTATGGTATTGTTCAAAACTGTTGAAAACTGTACTAGTGTGGCTCTAAGAATAGCACTGTCTGTTGGTCACTTGGTTGTTCCACGACTTTAGTCCAGAGTGAAATACATTCACAACTACTACCACGACACGTGGTACAGATATTCAAGGTTCTGACTTGGTGGACTCCCTGACTTTTGATCTAGCACCATCAGCAGGTTAAAGTTTGTATTTATTCAGTGAAGTCTCCACATTGATGTTGAGATATTTCTGTCCCATCACATTCTTTTCCACATGACATGAACATGGCATTGTCACTCGGTTGGTTCACACACAACATGTTCTCCTCAGGATGAATTGTAATAACTTAAGTGATCGCTTAACTTTTAATCAAGTGCCCATCATTAGGTCACACTTTTAAGTTGTTTAGTTCTTTGGTTTATGACCAAATACTTAAATAGTAACCTAGTAAACGCTAAACTAAGATGGTGAACATGGTAAACATTAAACCTGCCAAAGATCAGTACGATAGCATTGTCTGAGCATGTTAGCAACAGCCTCTGAGAGCTACTGTACTACTGTACTAGTGTAGCTGTAGACCCTCAGTCTTGTTTTTAAATGATTTACAACATCAACAAAATGCCTACATGTTGGTATAGCCTAGGATGTATCTTTAGTAACATTTTCACTCTACTAAATACCAAAACGGAGCTTTATAGCAGAGTTCTCTCCTTGGCATCAAGCTGCTTTAAGCTGCCTCGAACAAACTGTGGAACCCCGCTAAATCACAGCCTATGTGTTGGCAAACATTTCACAACAGGTCGAGCTAAGTTGCCGATGTGTGATTCATTTTTTTTTTGTTTGTGCAACAAAAGCAAAACTTTCTAGCTTATCTCTCTTGCTGTCATTCAGCTTTATCTGCAAGGTAATCTGCTTCTGTACCAAACATCAGCACCTGTTTGTTGCCCCCAATGCTTTTTGTAGCTGTTATGAATTATGTAAAATTCTAAAAAACTTGTATTAGCTCTTTGCTGTTTGACTGATAAATTAGTGGGTTTGTAATTTTGACCAAAAAGGTAAGAAATCTTAATTAACTACAAATCAGCACTGGACTGCGAAGTACTGTAGATAATACTGCTCATATACAGTTTATATGTTTTTTTAAACTGTTTATCATATGAATATGCAATTACATGGATATTCAACCAGGTGTAATGAGATAATACAACACCTCTGGTCACCAGTTGGTCTGTCATTGTTCGCTTTTCAGGTCAGCTGGGTGTTTGTAGCTGCATGGCACCATGGATCTCACAATGTAGCATTGACAGATTTGTGTTGCAAGAACAATCATGTCTTTTCCATCAGTGGAAAAATGGATCTGAGGATCCATCATTTTTTGCTTCTTTGCATCAGGTAACACTCAAAATGTATCATCCACGGTAAGAACTGACATTTGTAGACATCACATAATGACCAATAACTATTAGATTAATTTATAAATAATGCAAAACCTATTACTATCCACTGAGACAAAAACCTTTGTACATGCATGCACTTGATCTGGTGCTCGATATTGAAATATATGACTCCACATATTCTGTATATGCACGGATTCATATATTACGGCTGCACCAAGACCTTGATCTCCTCAGTGTCATCTCTCATTACTCTCAGCCTCTTCAGCCGAGTCGAGATGGTGGTGTTGATTTTCCCGTCCTGCAAGCCCTTCCGCAGAGGGAGCGGGCATGGAAATGTCACTCCCAACGAGATCTTAATTAACACTCTCAATCATAATAAGCTTGCAGGCAGCCAACACATAGATCAATGAAGAACAATTTTACTATTCAAATGAAGCACATACTAAGTCATTTAAAAGGTATCTTGTCATTTAAATTATATGCCAGGTCTTGGTACAATAATCTGTAGAGAGAAACCACAGGGCAGTTTAAAAGTGTGTTAAAAGTATTTGTCCTGAAAACATTTCCAACTCCCTTTTACATATTCCTTCACACCTACTGTATCTCCTTGTACTATCTCATTTAAAGCTCCAGTGTGTAACGTGTTTAGTTGTTCATTATCAAAATCTGTGTTGCCCGTAGGGCTGGGCAATATTTCAATATTATATTGATATCGTGATATGAGACTAGTTATCGTCTTAGATTTTGAAGAATTGTAATATCGTTACGTGGTAGGTTTAGTCTTTTCCTGGTTTCAAAGGCTGCATTACAGTAAAGTGATGTCATTTTCTGAATTTACCAGATTAGCGGTTCTAGCTGTTCTACCACTTAGTCATTATATCCACATTATGATGGTTATTTATCTAAAATATAAATGTGGAAGATATTTTGTGAAAGCACCAATTGTCAACCTTACAATATCGTTGCAATATCGACATCGAGGTGTTTGGTCAAAAATATTGTGATATTTGATTTTCTCCATATCGCCCAGCCCTAGTTGCCCGGTCACAAATTTGTCCTTTTTCATGAATATTTACCACACCATCAGTTCCAAGTATTCCTTTTGGCTTGAAATTTTCACATTTGCATTCGCATGAACTGGGGTAGACGCTCCATGTTCATGCGCCATCTTGAAATACGTTAGCTGGTAAGGGACATACAGGACATACTGCTCCGCCTTTCACGTTTTCACTGTCACATGATAAAGTCATAGCTGCTGCTAATGCTGCTAATGGGTATCGTAGCTTCCCGGCCCCGGCAAGTTTGAAGAAGGAAACATGGAGGACCACACGTATTCAAAATCCAAATTTCAGGAACAGGAGTCTTCTTCTTCGCCCAGAAAAAGAAAAAGGATATTGAAAAGAGCAAGAGACTGGCTTTTTGAAGCGTGAAGGCTACCATAGCTGTAATACGTACTTTGAACTGTGTGGCGTGAGAGAGTTGATTGCGATATATGATCTCAACGCTAGATGGGAGAAATTCCTACACACTGGACCTTTTAAAAACTAAATTTGGTTTACCTCTGAGTTTGAAGGCAGGAAAGATGCATCATTTGAAGGCCATTGGGTCTCATTTACTTCCCACTTAACCAAGCAAAAGTCATGGGCTGACCGGGGTTGATGCAGTATAAGTTGATGCAATATGTCTTTTATACCTGCACTATAAAAAATGTTCTCCCATTCAACAATCTCTGCTGCCTCTGTTTTCTTTTTTTTTTTTTAATCATGCCTCTTAGGAATTCAACAAGGCAGGGAAGACGGATGTTCAGGATGGTTGCGGGGATGATTCGTATCCCCTTATGTAGCAAATGGATGGATGCAGTTTTGCCCATGGTCATTTAGCGTCAGGCAGCCTATTTATTGCATGTAATCGATCACACGCACAGTATGTATTCTGAATTATAATGTAAAGCAATTCTAATCAAGCATTTGTCATTAGTTGTAGAAACAACCTCAGGAAATCTATTTCTTTTGCTGGTTATCAATTGTAGTGACAATGTGAGATAGAGACACATAAACCGCTCAGTACCTAATGCAAACAAAACCACTGACAGCCTATAAATGTATTATTTGTCACTTCTGTTCTGCAGGGCACTCATTAAATGTTTTATTCAGCCACGCCAATTAGGGCAGACAACCCAGTTAAGGGACCTACTGCAAATGAAGCGGAGTCTTAATCTACACTCTCTGCATCAGATATCAGAAAAGTTTTCATTCCCCCTCTGCTTGTTTTTCTTTGTCTTCAGTTTCCTGGTTTAATGATGTGATGTGAGGATTAAAAAAAAAAAAAATCTTTGTTTTCAATTTGTGAAAACAAGAAAACTGCTCTCGCGGTTTCTTTTGAGATGCATTACAGACGCAGACAAAATGACAGCAAGGCTCCTACAGTGTTATTTATAATGGAGGTACAGTAGAAAGGAAGCGTAGTTATTGTTTGTTTTCAATAATTCCAAGGTACAGCGTATTCTGTGGCCTATGGCTTTAGAGCACACTTCCCAGTCAGAGAAAAACTAATAAAGGCTGGCTTTATGTCCTGTGAAATTAAATTCAACATACTGTATGGACACACATTTTTTTATCCATTTGTTTCACAGCCTTCCTCCCTATCGCGCCTCCTGAACTACACACATATATCACAATCCACCTTTTAGATTTCTTTATCTGCTGTGCATATTTTGTTTTATGATATATTCAGTGGTGTGAGAAACTGAGAAAACAGAGAGCAGTTAATGTTATGGTCTGGTAATAGTTTGTTGATTTATGGATGCACAACAGGGCCTTGTTGAGGCGCCGAGGATGTTAGATATTTGTTGTGCTGTTGTGAAAGTCATCGTTAGCTAAGGAAGAAAGTAATCAGACGGCTGTCTCTGCAGTCTAACAAACTGCCCCCAGCAACTCTCTTTATCCTTTTCTCTCTCTGCTTCTCAACTAGTGTTCGGCCTGTGTCTGCAGGATGAGCTGCTGAGAGTCTGGTTCTGATCTTTCCACATCTCTCCCTCACTCTATCACTAGCTTTTCTGAGCTGTAACAGGACAACCTCTAGTGCATTGATAGACCCACTGACAACTTGTTTCTCTTGTCCTTGCTATGTTAAGTATTTACCTATCACATCTTCATTCAGGGGTTTTCCTGGCTCAGAATGGGCCTTTGCGGGGGGGATACGCATGGCAGTAAGCATGATCGGTCCGCGTACAGTAAAGGCAATGAGTCTGTGTTACCTTATTTACTCCTTTATTTGGATCCCCATTAGTCTTTCTGACAATTTGATAAACAAATGCATATCATGCTTGAGTAAATAAACCCCAATTAACAAAACTGGTTTAAAAAATAATATTAATATTTAAATAAATCACGGGAGAGTCCGGTAGAGCCCGACTCTGGAGATAAAACTGAGCTCTCATATTCAAATTTATGTTTTGCTTGTTCAACGTTTGTTTGGTAAATTGCTCTTAAACACATTTAGAAAGGATTTGAATTGCTTTTTTTTTTATTCTCAATTTTTGTTATTTCGGTGCTGGTGATTTTCCTCTTTGGGGGGGCGCCAAAAATTCCTCTATGCAGGAAAAAACCCTGTTCATTTTAGAGGTCTTCATTGGCCCACTTGGTTGCTATATTCAATCTAGTCTATATAATTATACTTTCAGCTCTGATCACATGGAGCATCATAATCATGGCAGGAAGACAATGCGTTTTTTTTAGGGTTAGATGCTGAGGGTGAACTTTAAAGTTCAAGGAAATATTAAACGTGTTGCCGCTATGCTTGTTAATTGGTGAAGTATAATGTTGCTGCCACAGTTGTTCTCTCTCTATGTGGGCCTCTTTTGGGTCGGCCGCATCTTGGATCAGATTTATCACAATGATCCTAGTCGGGTCTCACTACCCCCATTTTGGTTTGGGTCTCTATTTGATAAAATCAATTCTTGCACATTGAGTTTGGGTAAGTTTTCCACAGGCCCAGGTTAAAAAATGTACCCATTTTAGCCCTCCACAGGGCATCTTTTTAAAGATGCTTAAAATAAACGATAGTTAAACAAATTCCTATAAATTTAGTTAAGGATCGTGACCAAGCTATGTACTGAGCAGGACATTTTATTGCACAGTTGTGATACATGTTGTGCTTTCTGTTAGACAAACTATGTAATGCCTCTTTCTATATTACCATAAATATACTGAATCGTTGGTATTTCTGTACTGCAATTTCTTGTGACTTGTCGGCTGACATATGTGCCAAAATGATAAATCTGTGATGAGCTGATATCCGCTGATATCAGTGCATAGTTTATTGTACTAAATTGGTAGAGCGCTTACGATGAGTTCAAAGTTGATTGCACACTAAGGGGACTTGTCAGTCTTTACGAGATGATGAAATGAACACATCTGTATGTTATGGCGTATCTTGTGAAAGACGTTGCTGTTTTGTGTGTAACAGAAACACGAATGTGTCAGCTTTCACGCTTCCTGTTTGTCAATGCTTTGAGTTTTGACAGCTCAGATTCATTCTTGTGTCAGTGAAAGTTCAAATCAAGGTGCCTTTAACCATCGGTGGTAGAGCTTAAACCCAACACATCACGCTGCGTGAGTGCAACATTGCAATTTGTGGGTGATTATTTGCTGTCAAACATCAAAATGGAAAAACAGAAATCAGGAAATCCTTGGGAGAGTGCTCTCTCTCTCTCTCTCTCTCTCTCTCTCTCTCTCTCTCAGCTCTGAGCTCTGATTTGACGTGTAATTCCTAAGACATCATCTTGTTAAGCTGCTCCCGGAGAACAAAAACCTATGGAGGGTCTCTGTGGTGATAACACTCAAGCAGTGATACCGTACTGTTGCTTACATCTAGCCTTTGAAGTTGACCAGACGTGATGAATAATGCATAGTCTTCACTGCCTCTTCCAAAGACAATATTACCTTTGACAAACTTCTGCCTCTGACTTACTCCCAGAGGACAGGTGGGAGAAGTTTTAAACTTTCTTTTGTAAGTAAAGCAGTGTTAGGCAAACACAATTATTCTTGGAAACTCTTTCGTGTAACCCTCCTTACTGAGGAGCAAAGTTTTTCTTTTCTAATTTGTGCAGTTTTAACCCCCGCTCTCTTTGGGCCTGAGCTCATCCTCGGATGCAACTCATGAAACTTCTCTGATTACGCTGCTCTCACAAGATACTTGACAAAAACAATCTTGGGAGCAAAGGGAACATGGTGATCAAACACATCGTCACACTCTGGAGTCTTAGCTGAACTGGGCTACGTGAGTGCTGAGAGCTGAGTGCCCTTTTGTTGTATTTTACCACAGACTTGAACTTTATAGTGCTGTTCTTTTCCTTCCACACCCAGAAATAAAACCTGCATGAACATAGCTCTGAAAAAAGAAAAGAAAAAAAGAAAAGCCAGATTCATCCTATCTCTGCAAATAATTACGGCTTTGCTTGACAGGGTGATGTGGAAATGTCACACCACCGCCATCCATCAGTTTTAAAGACACAGACATGATTGAAAATCTATTTATTTCTCGACCTATTCCTGTTGTTTTGCATGAAAATTGGACAGCTACTCTACATCATTCCTAATGCATCATTACTACAATTCCCTTTATGCCTCTCTGACATTATTAATAGCTGTAAGTTTGTTTACTCCGTTCATCTAAACATCCCAGTTAACAAGCTTGTGTCTGTGATGTTGAAATTTGTTGTCCTTCATGGCTAATTCCCCTGCCTTTGATGGCAGATACCATTAGCACTGTCATTATGGCCTCTCTGTGTGTGTGTGTGTGTGTGTGTGTGTGTGTGTGTGTTGTGCCAGGATGGCCATGCCTGTCTGCAATTACTCCCCTTAGTGGAAACATTAAAATCTACTGCCATGGAAAGATGCCGTGGCTGAGACATTCGTGCCTGTCCCGACACACTACAAAGACCCCAGAGTTGGCTGGATACCCACATATGAATGTTCCATTCATCCACTGAGAGGCAAAACAGATGCCAAGATGGGAATTACTACTCCAATCTGAACAAGTGGTGCAAGAATTCTGGGTGCACTAATGCCATGACTGCAGCTTTGGCTTATTGCAGCCTTGTGGATTTGTGTATTCAGGGATGTGCCAGTTAAGAAGCCCTTCAGATAAGAAGCACATGGGAGGCACATTGAGATTAGTTTTGAGATGAAAAGGCTTAAGGTAGCCAAATTGTGTTGTCCCTGAGCCACTGATGGTCCATTTAAGAGGCTTGACTCTGCAGAAAAAAACAACTTTCTGTGTCAGCGAATGCAGCGACCTCTCATCTATTTGTATTAGCATGCATCAAGTTAGATTTTTATCTGCACTGATTCATCAGGTTCCATCAGAATATTTTGGTCTGTTTACTTTAGAGAGTAAAGAGGCATAAATGATTGCGTCTGCTATCATTTTATATCCACTTGATTTTAAGCTGCCCCACAAAAAGCCAATTTTCAGTTCTAAGTACCTCAAAGTGTAGATGCATATTGATTTTATTGATTTTATTGATTTTTGGTGTTTCTGTCCATTGCTTGAGGCCACTACTGTATAAAACACATTTGTGTGATAGCGTGCAAGTTTGCTGCAGGTCTGTGTCTGTAAAACTTCAAATGTCAACATATTGGATAACACTCTGTGTTTGACAAATGCCTAGTGTAGCTCTGAAACGATCTGTGTAGAGGTGAAAGAATTAGTTGATTAATTAATCAGTTGAATGACAGAAAATGAAAGGTGCCGTGTGGAATTTTCTAGAAGTTTGTTTACATACACTGTTTCTCAGCTACACATTGTGTGTATCCTTGAGGTCTGTGTTTTTTGGTCTATGCCAACTCCTGGAGGAAACATCTGGCTGTTTAGCTGCTGAACTCTTATGTTCACCAGCTAGTCTCTAAATGTGTCTGACTGTCGTTTTCAACAAAGGCAAAAACCACCTCAAGCAAGGGTAAAAACCTGTTTGCGCAATTGAGGAAGTTTTATCGAATTTGCCGTTTCCATCCAGCTTTTCTAATGCGATACTTCAAAATCTGCATAAAAATATGGAAACACAGCTATTGTCACATTGTTTTCGCATTGCCATTCGACAATACATTGTAGCCACTAAAGGGATTTTCGACTTTTCATTGTCTTCTATTTGACTAATTAGGAAAAATAATCAGCAGATCAATCAATGACAAAATTATTTGTTAGTTGCAGCTTTTCCTGTTACCTGATTCTTCTTAAAAAGTTTTGTAATTCGCCATGCCTTTTTTTTCCCTCACTTGTCTTTCATCCAAAATCAACAATAGCTGCAGATGAATGGATTAAAAAGTATAAATAAACTTTTTTCATCCAGCCAACATTGATATTGTCTGTTTAGAGCCCCTGTCTGACTCTGACATTTCCGGTGCAGTCTTTAATAAGCTCTGCATCCTTGTGAGAGCACAAAGCTCAGTAAATGTATTGACTTTAATGCAATATGTGGAAGTCATTATACCTATACTGCAGTTTCCTGGCAGTAGTGTCTGCTGAACTGAGCATCGTCTATTACACCCATTAGAAAAAGATGTTACCTACATAAAGACAAGCGCACAGATTTACAGCCGTTTAGATGAACTGTTGGTTTCCCCCCACAATCTAAAAAGCCGACTTGAAGGATTCTTGCTATTTCCTTTATGGCGTGACAATATAACACAGGCTCTTAAAAGCAGAGGGAGCATTTAAAGTGACAGTGATTGCCTGCATGGTCATGTTTGCTTTTTTCTGGTGTCCCGGTGGCTACCCTGCTCTCAAGCTCTGTCCTGAACAATTTGTTGGCTTCCATATCACAATTATACATTCTTATCAGCAAAGTGCAGCCGCTCTGATGAAACAGTCTCAGTTTCAATTTGTGTTTTCATACAAACCTATAGTACTCTCTCACAGAGAAGCATGTGTGTGTGACAGAGAAACAATTTATCCACCTCCAGGTGTAATTTCCGCAGAGTTGTGATGTATCACCAGTCAGAACTCCTTAATTACTCCTCTGTTACAGTAATGATGAGACTGTGATCCTGATGTATTCAGATAATGGTGAGTTTTCATTTTACTCGTCTTTGTTTGTCAGATATGTTCGATATTGGATGAGGCAGCAGCACAAACACACACAATTGTGTTTTTACTTTTATCTCCATACACTGTTAATAAAAGACCCATACAGCTATTCATATACACACATAACAACATCTGTCTACCACAATTTGCCACTCTGTTCCCCACAACAGCAGATGTACCATACAGTTAAGGACATTGCACTGAATTATTTGCTGTGTTTGTGCTGTGCTTGATGGGACGAAGCAACTTCAAATGAGTAAATAAATGTGCAACTCCTGCATGTCAAAACCACTGATTCAGTCGTGTATAATTTCTAACTCTCTGGCAATAAACCAAGTATATGACATGAAAACATCTTGTGCTGCCAACATCCCCAGCAATGCTTTTGGTAATCAATTGTTTCAGTAAGTTTTCAAGCAAAAATTCCAAACACTGCTACTTCCAGCTTTTCCAATATGAGAATTTGCTGCTTTCTTTGTCATATATCATCAACTGAATATATTTTAGGTTGTGGACTGTTGGTTGGACAAAACGAGACATTTTGAAGACGTCAGTTTGGGTTCTGAGTAGGGGTGTCACGATTCTCCAAATCCACAATTCCATATATATATATATATATATATATATTAGGGCTGTCAATTGATTAAAAACGTAATCTAATTTATTACATACTCTGTGATTAATTCATCGAAATTAATCGCATACATAATTAACAGTGCCTGAACCGATACTTTTTAAGAAAGTAAAAAAAGAAAAGAAAAAAAAAGGGTACTAAACAACAGTCGGTGACATTAAAGAATGGCTTGTTTATTGCTAAGGCCATATGGTCAAAATGAAATGATTTAATAATAATGTATAACAATAACTAGGGATGCACCGATGCATCGGCTGAACATCAGTAACGGGCGATATTTGGGAATAAAAATGACATTCGCCGATGATTATATGTGTCATGAACGCTGTGCTCAGGAGAAACTTTTTTTTCCCTCTTTTTATTTGGGCGGGGGGAGAGACCGAGACGGAAGAGGGCACCCGCGCACTCTCCTCAGTAACTTAGATTAAACAAAGAAGATGGCGGTCGTGTGGCAATATTTTACAGTTTCAGAGAAAGATCAGCGTTTTGCAGTTTGCAATACGTGTTCATTGAAATTTCAAGAGGGGGTGCTGTTAGAAAGTCATTTAACACAACAAATCACATTGGACATTTGAGAAGCAGGCACGAGGCGGTGTACGGCGATTACCTGCAAGCTGACCAAAAACGGAAAAATGAAGCCGCCAAGAAAACGCAGACCCCCGGTAAGACTCAGACTTCAATTGATACGGCGTTTGAGAAAGCCAAACAGCTGCCTCCAGACAGCGCCAAAGCGAAACAAATTAATAACATCATTTATTTATTTCACTTGTTTTTGCATTTACACTTGATGTATTTTTTTTTATTTATCAGAAAAATATTTTTTATTGGGCCATGAAAATAATCTCATTGAGTAAGTTTTTGTTTATCAGGCTAAAACCACTCAAATAATTTTGTTGGGCAATGTACTGAAACAATCTTGATTAGTTAGCAGTCAAAGGTTTTTGAATGTTATTTTTCAGAAAAGAACTTGTCATAAATAAGGTTATAACTAATGTCAACCAGAAAGTGACATTAAAGGTTGTTTTTGTTTCATAAATTGGTCTGATTGAATTTGTGCTCATTCTAGGATAGTGTGATCAAGAGCCGAAAGACTTGTATGTTTCCGTGGCACAATAGAAGGAATAAATAACAAAAAGAAAAAACATCGGCATCGGCCATCGGCCAAGTTGTTATGTTAAACATCGGTATTGGTATCGGCCCAGAATTTCCCAATCGGTGCATCCCTAACAATAACTTATTTCACTAGTAAATTGCTGTTGAATGACAAAAACAACCACCAGATGGGAAAAGGACATTTACAATAACTTAAACTGCACCACAACGCTGTAGTTTACCAGTTTCATTGAACGCACCGTCTGTGTTGTTTTTCCGACGGCAGCTGCAGATTTTTACATCCCGGTGTTGAATCCTCTACAGTAAAACACAGTCAAACTTTACACCGTTTAGCGTTAGCTGTCAGCATTTTAACCGTGTTTAATCCAGCTACTAGCTAGTGGTAGGCTAACGTTAGCTGCTGTTGAGTATAGTGTTAACTAGCTAGCGGTAGGCTAACGTTAATATGGAATGGATTAATCTGCGTTAATTTTTTCTCAGATTAATTAATCGAAATTAACGCGTTATTTTGACAGCCCTAATATACAGTGAGGAAAATAAGTATTTGAACACCCTGCTATTTTGCAAGTTCTCCCACTTAGAAATCATGGAGGGTCTGAAATTGTCATCGTAGGTGCATGTCCACTGTGAGAGACATAATCTAAAAAAAAAAAAAATCCTGAAATCACAATGCATGATTTTTTAACTATTTATTTGTATGATACAGCTGCAAATAAGTATTTGAACACCTGAGAAAATCAATGTTAATATTTGGTACAGTAGCCTTTGTTTGCAATTACAGAGGTCAAACGTTTCCTGTAGTTTTTCACCAGGTTTGCACACACTGCAGGAGGGATTTTGGCCCACTCCTCCACACAGATCTTCTCTAGATCAGTCAGGTTTCTGGGCTGTCGCTGAGAAACACGGAGTTTGAGCTCCCTCCAAAGATTCTCTATTGGGTTTAGGTCTGGAGACTGGCTAGGCCACGCCAGAACCTTGATATGCTTCTTACAGAGCCACTCCTTGGTTATCGTGGCTGTGTGCTTCGGGTCATTGTCATGTTGGAAGACCCAGCCTCGACCCATCTTCAATGCTCTAACTGAGGGAAGGAGGTTGTTCCCCAAAATCTCGCAATACATGGCCCCGGTCATCCTCTCCTTAATACAGTGCAGTCGCCCTGTCCCATGTGCAGAAAAACACCCCCAAAGCATGATGCTACCACCCCCATGCTTCACAGTAGGGATGGTGTTCTTGGGATGGTACTCATCATTCTTCTTCCTCCAAACACGGTTAGTGGAATTATGACCAAAAAGTTCTATTTTGGTCTCATCTGACTACATGACTTTCTCCCATGACTCCTCTGGATCATCCAAATGGTCATTGGCAAACTTAAGACGGGCCTTGACATGTGCTGGTTTAAGCAGGGGAACCTTCCGTGCCATGCATGATTTCAAATCATGACGTCTTAGTGTATTACCAACAGTAACCTTGGAAACGGTGGTCCCAGCTCTTTTCAGGTCATTGACCAGCTCCTCCCGTGTAGTTCTGGGCTGATTTCTCACCTTTCTTAGGATCATTGAGACCCCACGAGGTGAGATCTTGCATGGAGCCCCAGTCCGAGGGAGATTGACAGTCATGTTTAGCTTCTTCCATTTTCCAATTTCACCAAGCTGCTTGGCAATTTCCCCGTAGCCCTTTCCAGCCTTGTGGAGGTGTACAATTTTGTCTCTAGTGTCTTTGGACAGCTCTTTAGTCTTGGCCATGTTAGTAGTTGGATTCTTACTGATTGTATGGGGTGGACAGGTATCTTTATGCAGCTAACGACCTCAAACAGGTGCATCGAATTTAGGATAATAAATGGAGTGGAGGTGGACATTTTAAAGGCAGACTAACAGGTCTTTGAGGGTCAGAATTCTAGCTGATAGACAGGTGTTCAAATACTTATTTGCAGCTGTATCATACAAATAAATAGTTAAAAAATCATACATTGTGATTTCTGGATTTTTTTTTTTTGATTATGTCTCTCACAGTGGACATGCACCTACGATGACAATTTCAGACCCCTCCATGATTTCAAAGTGGGAGAACTTGCAAAATAGCAGGGTGTTCAAATACTTATTTTCCTCACTGTATATATATATATATATATATATATACATATATATATATATATATATATATACAGTGCTGCTCATAAGTATTCATACCCATGCGAAAGTTGACTAAAAAGAGGAATAAAAAAATCATCTTTTGGAAATTGATCTTAATGCCTTAATTAAAAAAATGAAGAAAAATCCAACCTTTAAGGACACCAATTTTTTTTGTGAATGAATAATGTATTGTAAATAAATAAATATTCTTCCTTAAAATACAGGGGCCATAATTATACATACCCCTATGTTTAATTCCCATAGAGGAAGGCAGATTTTTATTTTTAAAGGCCAGTTATTTCATGGATCCAGATTTACTATGCATCCTGATAAAGTTCCCTTGGCCTTTGGAATTAAAATAGCCCCACATCATCACATACCCTTCACCATACCTAGAGATTGGCATGGGGTACTTTCCATAAGATAATCTCTCAATGCAAATCAAACCAGCTATTAGGCTAACTGAAATAAAACCATGCCAATCTCTATGAGCAGCACTGTATATATTAGGGCTGCACGATATGAAGAAAATTTGCAGTATGCGATAACGTTGAATATCGCGATATTACTTGCGATAAATAAACATATTAAAGTGTACTTTAATATGTACTTTAATTTCTGCTGCTTTCAGTGTTCTGCTAAAATATAACAAATTGCGTGTTGAATTTAAAGCAAATGAAAGGAAACATTCATTTATGGAACAAATTGAACATTGAATTGAATATAAAAAGCACCACTAAAATGAATGACAGTTACATTTAAAGTGCATTTTTCTACTGATATTTTCTTTCAAATAATACAAAAAATCTATAACTATGGGTAGCCAACAGACATGCTGTGAAACAAAGAGATCATTTAGCTGTAGATAATGTAATCAGGCAGATGCTTCATGTGCTATCAACTCGCGGTGTCTTTCAGTAATGCACAAGACAAATCCACAAGAATAGCACGCTTCAAAGCCTTTTATTCACAGTGAATGAACACCTGAACTAATGTCATCTTATGTTTGACTGCCATCAACATGTTTCTCAGAGATGATCTTAAGGTCCATTAACAGCCCATGGAGCACACAACTAGGACTAGATGTCTAGGTCTACATTGCATATAACTGTGGGCTGATTGGAAGCTGTGATTGAAAATAGCCCCTTACAGCAGAGACAGGGTGAAAATTGCAATCCCCACGTATGCAGCCTACACATCTATATCAATCAAGAAGCACAGCTGCACTCACAATTGAGATATACACATCCATTTTGCACAATCACCACCCACCAAAGGTAATTGTCTTCCTCTGAAATGTACAGTAAGGAGGACTGTTTTTTTTTTTGTGATGGACAGAGCTGAACCCATTACACGGCAAAGCTTTCCTAATAAGAGCTTATCATGTCATTGTTTGTGTCAGGGAAAGGGCAGAGGAAGAGCAGCTGCAGCAAAACCACGAGGCCCTGTGCTAGAATCATAGACTGTATATTAATGGACAGCACATGTGTGACGTCATCCATTGGTTTGTGGAGATCTGCTATGAGTCGTCGAGTTTGCCGTTACGGGCGCAGCCATCCTGGTTGCGGATGTGACGATTTTAGACGAGAGGGAGGAGTGAGGGAGGAGCTGCTTACACTCTACGTTACACATTTTCACTGGCAATCACATCATAGCCACGCCCTAAAACACCCCCCGCTTTATCGCCGATTTTAAAATCGAGACTATAATTCAAAAAATGAACATCATTCTGTGTTGCAGAAGACTTAAAACTAGCGATTGAGACCATAAACTCATTATGAAAATGTTTACTGAGGTAATAAATCAAGTGACAAGTGGGTCACTTTGTCATAGACTTCTACAGAAACCGACCTCCTTTTGCAACCACACGTGTTGCTGCCTGCTGGAATTTAGATAGAATGTAGGTTTAAGGCACTTCCGCATTTGCAGCACAGAACCGGATGCGTTGTCCATTAATATACAGTCTGTGGTTAGAATTAAATTGTATGATGGTGTCTTGACACATTATGCACACATCTAGATGGCAAATGTTTAACTTTAGACAGATTAAAATATATACTAATAATATAACCATCACCTTATCGTGGTGGAGAGGTTTGTGTGTCCCTATGAACCTGAGGGCTGTGTTGTCTGGAGCTTTGTGCTCCTGGTAGGGTCTCCCAAGGCAAAGTGGTCTCAGGGGAGGGGCCAGACAAAGAATGGTTCAAAAACCCTATGAAAAAACGAGGTAGAGATGGAGTGACCCTGCCCGGAGGAAGCCCGGGGCCCCCGTCTGGAGCCAGGCCCAGATGGAGGGCCCGTCAGCGAGCGCCTGGTGGCCGGGTTTGCCATGGAGCCCGGCCGGGCACAGCCCGAAAAAGCTACGTGGCACCTCTCTCTCCAACCCATGGGCCCACCACCTGTGGGAGGAACCGCTGGGGTTGGGTGCGCTGCCTGCTGGGTGGCAGTGAAGGTCAGGGGCCTCGACGGACCAGACCCAGGCAGCAGACGCTGGCTCTGGGGACGTGGAACGTCACCTCTCTGTGGGGGAAGGAGCCGGAACTTGTGCGGGAGGTGGAGCGCTACCAGTTGGATCTGGTGGGGCTTACCTCTACGCACAGTCTCGGTTCTGGAACCATACTCCTGGATAGGGGTTGGACTCTTTTCTTCTCCGGAGTTGCCCAGGGTGTGAGGCGCCGGGCGGGTGTGGGGATACTCACAAGCCCCCGGCTGAGCGCCGCTACGTTGGAGTTTACCCCGGTGGACGAGAGGGTCGCCTCCCTACGCCTGCGGGTTGTGGGGGGGGAAAACTCTGACTGTTGTTTGTGTGTATGCACCAAACAAGAGCTCGGAGTATTCGGCCTTCTTGGAGACCTTGAATGGAGTCCTGTATGGGGCTCCAGTGGGGGACTCCATAGTTCTGCTGGGGGACTTCAACGCGCACGTGGGAAATGATGGAGACACATGGAGAGGCGTGATAGGGAGGAACGGCCTCCCTAATCTAAACCAGAGTGGTTGTTTGTTGTTGGACTTCTGTGCTAGTCATGGATTGTCTATAACGAACACCATGTTCGAACATAGGGATGCTCATAAGTTTACTTGGTACCAGAGCACCCTAGGCCAAAGGTCAATGATCGATTTTATAATCGTTTCATCTGATCTGAGGCCGTATGTTTTGGACACTCGGGTGAAGAGAGGGGCAGAGCTGTCAACTGATCACCATCTGGTGGTGAGTTGGGTCAGAGGGTGTGGGAAGACTCTGGACAGACCTGGTAAGCCCAAACGGGTAGTGCGGGTAAATTGGGAACGTCTGGAGGAGGCCCCTGTCCGACAGACTTTCAACTCACACCTCCGGCGTAGCTTTTTGTGCATCCCTGTGGAGGCTGGTGGCATTGAACCCGAGTGGACAATGTTCAAAGTTTCCATTGCTGAAGCTGCGGCGGGGAGCTGTGGTCTTAGGGTCTTAGGTGCCTCAAGGGGCGGTAACCCACGAACACCGTGGTGGACACCGGTGGTCAGGGAAGCCGTCCGACTGAAGGAGTCTTTCCGGGATATGTTATCCCAGAGGACTCCGGAGCCAGTTGCAAGGTACCGAAGGGCCCGAAGGTGTGCAGCCTCTGCCGTGAAAGAGGCAAAGCAGCAGGTGTGGGAGAGGTTCGGAGAAGACATGGAGAAGGACTTTCGGTCGGCACCAAGGTGCTTCTGGAAAACCGTTCGCCACCTCAGGAGGGGGAAGTGGGGAACCATCCAAGCTGTGTACAGTAAGGATGGGACGCTGTTGACCTCAACTGAGGAGGTAATAGGGCGGTGGAAGGAGCACTTTGAGGAACTCCTAAATCCGACTAATACGCCCTCTATGGTAGAGGCAGAGCTGGAGGATGATGGGGGATTGTCGTCAATTTCCCTGGTGGAAGTTGCTGAGGTAGTTAAACAACTCCACAGTGGCAAAGCCCCAGGGATTGATGAGATCCGTCCAGAAATGCTTAAAGCTCTGGGTGTGGAGGGGTTGTCTTGGTTGACACGCCTCTTCAACATTGCGTGGAAGTCGGGGACGGTGCCTAAGGAGTGGCAGACCGGAGTGGTGGTTCCCCTTTTCAAAAAGGGGGACCAGAGGGTGTGTGCCAATTACAGGGGTATCACACTTCTCAGCCTTCCCGGTAAAGTCTACTCCAAGGTGCTGGAAAGGAGGGTTCGGTCGATAGTCGAACCTCAGGTTGAAGAGGAACAATGCGGATTCCGTCCTGGTCGTGGAACAACGGACCAGATCTTTACTCTCGCAAGGATCCTGGAGGGAGCCTGGGAGTATGCCCAACCGGTCTACATGTGCTTTGTGGATCTGGAGAAGGCGTATGACCGGGTCCCCCGGGAGATACTGTGGGAGGTGCTGCGGGAGTATGGGGTGAGGGGGTCCCTTCTCAGGGCCATCCAATCTCTGTACTACCAAAGCGAGAGCTGTGTCCGGGTTCTCGGCAGTAAGTCGGACTCGTTTCAGGTGAGAGTTGGCCTCCGCCAGGGCTGCGCTTTGTCACCAATCCTGTTTGTAGTATTTATGGACAGGATATCGAGGCGTAGTTGGGGTGGAGAGGGGTTGCAGTTTGGTGAGCTGGGGATCTCATCGCTGCTTTTTGCGGATGATGTGGTCCTGATGGCATCGTCGGCCTGTGACCTTCAGCACTCACTGGATCAGTTCGCAGCCGAGTGTGAAGCGGCTGGGATGAGGATCAGCACCTCTAAATCTGAGGCCATGGTTCTCAGCAGGAAACCGATGGAGTGCCTTCTCCAGGTAGGGAATGAGTCTTTACCCCAAGTGAAGGAGTTCAAGTACCTTGGGGTATTGTTCGCGAGTGAGGGGACAATGGAGCGGGAGATTGGTCGGAGAATCGGCGCAGCGGGTGCGGTATTACACTCAATTTATCGCACCGTTGTGACGAAAAGAGAGCTGAGCCAGAAGGCAAAGCTCTCAATCTACTGGTCAGTTTTCGTTCCTACCCTCACCTATGGTCATGAAGGCTGGGTCATGACCGAAAGAACGAGATCCAGGGTACAAGCGGCCGAAATGGGTTTCCTCAGGAGGGTGGCTGGCGTCTCCCTTAGAGATAGGGTGAGAAGCTCAGTCATCCGTGAGGAGCTCGGAGTAGAGCCGCTGCTCCTTCGCGTCGAAAGGAGCCAGTTGAGGTGGTTCGGGCATCTGGTAAGGATGCCCCCTGGGCGCCTCCCTAGGGAGGTGTTCCAGGCACGTCCAGCTGGGAGGAGGCCTCGGGGAAGACCCAGGACTAGGTGGAGGGATTATATCTCCAACCTGGCCTGGGAACGCCTCGGGATCCCCCAGTCGGAGCTGGTTAATGTGGCTCGGGAAAGGGAAGTTTGGGGTCCCCTGCTGGAGCTGCTACCCCTGCGACCCGCTACCGGATAAGCGGAAGAAGATGGATGGATGGATGGAGATTAAAATATGACGATGTGGACTGCCAATTCACGGTTTGCTAAACCCCTGCCAACTCAGTCACTGTTGCTATGCATGTCAAGCTTTCTGATCTTCACAACTACAGATGTTTTGTAATTTTTGAAACAATGGGTCCTTGATATCAGACCGAGGTGGACGAAAGCAGGCTTCTCGTTTCTAGCTAGCGATCGTTGTTTTATTGCCAGCTCAAATGACAACTGTCGCTAGCCGATTTTATCACCTCTAGCTAGGTAGCTAATTAAACTAATGTTGACTCTAGTTGGATGGAAACGGTCTATCCAGCTGATGTTTTTAAAGTGAGAATTCTGTTCAAGGGTCTTAAAATGCAATTGATGACTACATAAATGATATAATCCTGAAAGACTAAGGCTAAAGCTACATATCCCAGGCAACAAGTCAGCATTCTCACCAGTTGATGATCCATGTAGAAGACATGGAAATAAAGGAGCATTGTTCTTGTATTGCAGTGTAGAGATAGTTAGCCCTAGGGTAAATCTGTGTTAATATAATCTGTGTTATATGTCTGCACTTCTCTCTGATGCTCTGAAACAGACGATACAGGCAACACAAAGTTTTAAAGTTGTAAAGTTTGACTGTGTTTTACTGTAGAGGATTCAACACCGGGATGTAACAATCTGCAGCTGCCGTTGGAAAAACAACACAGACGGTGCGTTCAATGAAACTGGTAAACTACAGCCTCGTGGTGCATTTGAAGTTATTGTAAATGTCCTTTTCCCATCTGGTGGTTGTTTTTGTCATTCAACAGCAATTTACTAGTGAAATAAGTTATTGTTATACATTATTATTAAATCATTTCATTTTGACCATATGGCCTTAGCAATAAACAAGCCGTTCTTTAATGTCACCAACTGTTGTTTAGTACCCTTTTTTTTTCTTTTCTTTTTTAACTTTCTTAAAAAGTATCGATTCAGGCACCGTTAATTATGTATGCAATTAATTTGTATTAATTAATCACAGAGTATGTAATTACTTTTAGGATGGGGACCGCTAGCGGCGCCAGGATTTTGATTGTAGGTGGACCTCCAGAAAACTGGATGGGCCAGTTAAAATAAGCCCCCAAAAAAAAGGGTTCCCCTTCATCTCCATTTCAGCGCTTTTCTTTGGCACTGAGGACAGCGACTCAGTAGCCTACCTGTGTGGCTCTTGTGTCGCTGTCCTCAGCTCAGTGCTGAAGCAGACAAAGACATACACCTTGGCAGTAAGCCTAACTTCATTTATCTCCTTTGAACGTTCAATACACAAAAAGACTGAACGGAATTATTACAGCCAGACACTAACGTTAACAGCCACTTTCCGAAAAAATCCGGAGGGATTTTTGCAATTCCTAGAACATAAAATTCCTAGAACCCTTTTTTTCTCGTGTTCCGACTGGAGCAATTTGGGGATTTTTAAGTCCTTCTGGCCACAGTTCCTGTAACTCTTTCAGCTCATACTTCAGGGCAGGGTCTTTTCTCTTTTCCCTTTTCAGCATATGAACCTAGGTGAACGAGGGTCAGGTTTCCGGTACAGACAGACCAACAACGGGACAATTTTAACAATTTTCGCCATCTTATTCATCACTAATTTCACTTATGACAACGTTTTAGGCGAGAAATTAACTGTTTAGATTTCAAATATAGGCAGTCTTGCAAAAATTTATGCCAAATTGACAATTTGCTTCAAAGTTTTCGGAGCTCCATGAAGTGAGGCGACAGCCAGCAGGTGACAGCCAGCAGGCGACAGCCAGCAGGCGCCTGCCCCGGCCGCTAGCTCGTTGCTCGGCCAGTTATGCTCAGAGACCCCGCTGTAAGCTGGAGGTCTCTCAGACCAGTCTCGTAAATCAGAGGCTTTTATTTCGCCGTTGACGGTTCGTTTGTTTAAATATCACAACACATGTCCATCATAAGATTAACGGGAACCTGTGGTTAACTGTCTTTTCAGAGTTAAACTCCACAGGCGTGTCCTGCGGCTGGCCGGCCGTCACACACACACACACACACACACACACACACACACACACACACACACACACACACACACACACATACATACATACACACACACACACACACACACACACACACACACACACACACACACACACACACACAGTCACACACACACACACACACACACGTCCACAGCGCAGCAGACAAAGGCGGGGGAGAGAGAGATACCTGTTTCTCTTCAGGAGACTTGTTTACATTATGACAAATATGCTATATACATTAGATTTAGTATTTAGTTCATACTTTTTGGTGTATTTGTTTTCTGATTTTAACGCTATAAAGACCCTCCTTACCCCTCCTACCAGTTCCTATGGCCACTTGGCCAGTGCGAATGCAATTGGAAAAAACAGTTTTGGGGGAGAGTAGTTAGTAGATCTGTTTAGAAGTGGACTTTTCCTATAACTACGTTCCTGTAACTACTTGGTCGGAAAGCGGCTAAACGTTAGCCTAACTGTTGCCTACTTGCCTTGCTGGTGTGAGTGGGTGGCTATGGGACTTGATGGGGAGAGGGCGGCCGAGCAGGATGGTAACTTGTCACTTGTAACCGCGTTACTTAAAATGGCAGGAGTTTCCTCCTCCTGCTCCTCGGAGCGTTTCTTGCTGAATTTAAATGAAAACAAGCTGCTTTGCTTTGCTTTGCGTTTCATATTAGCTAATAGCTACCGTCTGTGTCTGTCTCATTGAGCTTGCTTGAAAAGCTTGCGCGCCAACGTCATTCATTTCATTGGATCACTTGCTGGTGACGATGCAGCCTGTGGGCAGGCTTAAGAGTCCACACGTGGGGTAGAAGCCGCTGATTGGCTGAGAAGCTTTCACTCAAAGCTTTTCTCGGGCTGCTTATTGGATGAACTGCTAGAATGAAAATCACTCACCTAAAAACGGACCTAAAATGGGTGGGCCCAATGGTAGCGCTGCGGGTGATGGGGACTAACTCATGTGTTTGTCAACGCTAGTCGGGAATGCTGGCTAGGCATGTTTGAGTGTAAACTTAAAAATCCAATTAGTCATAATTGGGGATTTTTTTATAATGTAACCTGTAACCCCACAAACCAATGTACAGCTAATGATGGGCTAATTCTGTAACGCTCAGTTACTACTGTAGGCAGTAAGCTAGTTAGCCAGACATGCTAACAATTGCAGTTTACGTTAGAGCAGATAACGCATACTGTAGTTTAATCAATTTCTTACACTTTTGTTTTTTGTGTTTTAAGAAAGACTAAAAAAAGAAGGGATTGTCATAATTTACAATATTAGAATATAGCAAGATAATATGGAAACATTGAGTATGAGTGTACAGCTATAGGGCGGCGGTGATGGGTCCATAATCATCTTTCGTGCAGACAGGAAATGTTAATATTAGATGTTTTGATTCACTGTCTAAGGCTTGCGAAAATGAGTATGCAATACATTTGGCTTGGAAACGCCTGCTGCTCTGTCTCTCCCCCATCCAGCAATGAACAGAAGATGAAATGATTCATCACAGCGGAGACAGCTTCCGGAGAATGAGATGAGATGAGAGTGGGAACCATGTCATTTTGTATCTCCCAGGGAAAAACACAAAGGGAAGATGAATTGTAGCTGCTGGGGGCTGATAGTACACCATCCCGGGCTGGCACTGAACCTGGTAGCGCCCCACAGGTGTGATAGTGCTGTGATACTTGTCCAGCACCTGTAATCAAAGAAGCAATACACCCGTGATGTTGCCCTCTTGTTGCTGCTGCACAGAACCTCTGCACAGCTTGGACAAACTGAATGTCAGTGAGACTCAGATGGGAAATGATCTAGATTGGAGCAGGTCATCCAGTCCCGTGAGTGCTGCCCCAAATCTCAGTTTAGGCTAACTGTACCCCAGCTAAGTCTGGCATGTTGTTCTTTACTTTAAGTCTAGAAGAAGCTAGTTTTTTTCTCTTTTAGCGATGAAGCAGTAAATCATACATGAAGGCTCCTGGCGTCAATGACACATAAAGGTAGCCTTCTGTTTGTTCTCCATCCATTTGTGTCTAATGAAACAATATCACAAAATGAAACCGCCTCTTATAATGAATTGAGAGGGGGGTGCTCACAGTGTTTTGTTCTTGTACTGTAGAAACGAAGAGATAAATTTCACATGAGTCAGGCTGGATTGTGGAAGGTGCCCTCTGGTCTGTTCCATTCACCAAGGCATTCCTAAAATATTTAATTCCCGTGCATTTGAGAGGATTTGTGGTTTGCTGCATTTATAAAGCTAAAGCCATAATAATTACTTAACTAATTTGCAGCATTTGTGCTAAACCGATAAGACTTCCTCTTTCATGGGATTCAGAGGCTGCCATCAATAATGTGACTGCTTGGGGTAGAAATGATTTAAAGCCCATTTCACACTTGGCTTCAAAAGGAGAGTGATGGCTTGGCATTCTCCGATTCACACCGCTGCCATCATGACCACATCCTATCCACAAGCTCTGCATTTAATGCCAACAAACAAACTTGAAGTTGGAGGATGTGTCCCTCTTAAAAGTTCTGTCTTGGTTTTTCTCTCCATCTGTGATTATTTTGTTAAAGTGAGACTGTAATCAACGATCTGCACTGCATGTCAGTATTTTTCAGTAGCACACAACTCCGTATCCTGAGGAGTTACGTTCATATTGACAAATCCACACCTAACCATAATGCCAATGCAGGTCGTAGTGTGGGTGTGGGTGATGGATGGGTGCGTAACATGGCAGATTTTTGTGCAGAAGACCCAGGTTTGCATCCTGTTACAAACCTGCAATTAATGTTTGCCTCATTATTAACCATAACCACAGACTTTCCCTATCCTTACCCATCTGAGTTGTCATGTACAGATATTGTAGAAAGCAAGAATTCAATTTTTTTTGCCATTGTAAATGGATGTAAAAGAAAAAACAGACCAAAGGCCAGATGTACGTACATTTGCGAATGTAGCGTTATCAGGGCCATGGCCAACCTGCAGAAAGCGCACACGCTGTGATACTTCAGCTTACGTCGTATTTACCAAACCTGCAGTTCATCGGGTAGTCAGCACCTTTCTCTGCCCACTATACCGTAAATTGCGCTGTAGCAAAGCGCCAAGTACTTGTGCTATGATATGGCTGAGTGCAGACTGCGGTATTCCCACTGCTGATGCGATGACTGTTTGAAATGATCCTGACGCCAATATTTGTAATGTAGCGAGGAGTTTAATAACTGCTGGAATGGAATGTGAACGCTGAGTCGGACGTTCTTCCAGTTATTGTAATATTGCATGGCTGCTTAATCTGTAACGCTTAATGATTTCGTGTTCACTCAACTGAAAGTGTGATCCTTGTGGCAAAAATCCTTTCAGCTCGTTTCCTTGGCCTATCTTCATCTTGCTCGGATTACTGCTGCCATTTCACCAGGAGGCTTATGCGAGGAAACCCGCTTCCAGGTTTACACCTGCTTTTAAGAGGCGGAGAATTTTCACCGCAAAATAGAGGCGCGCTTTCATGGGCGGTTTTTGTACATACCGCGGAATACATAATTAGGTGCAGTTTACGCTTCCCCTCTCATCTCTTTATGGGAAACTCCCACTTTCCCCTTCACCCTCCCATGAATGCATATGCATGACACGGAAAAGTGCAATTTGCCATTTTCAGTCCCTGCGACAGGCAGACAGCGCTTTTACTTCAGTGCGGCCTGTTTGTACATACCTTGCCATGGTTTTACGCGCACATTGCGAAACAAATACTCCTGAAGTGGGCGCAAAAGTGTTAGTACATCTGGCCCTAAGAGTCTACATCTATGGTAATCAGTCCCTCCAGGATTTCGCGATCGCGCCAATTCATGCGAATTCCAGTTTCCCGCGACTTCAACCAATCCCAGTAGTCCCATGTGCACTCTGAGAGACACTGACCAAGCGCGAGTGAGAACGGGTTGATCATTTTCTTGTTTCTGATATGAAGACGAGACGTGACTCGAACATCTCACATTTACCAACAAAACGTACAGCGAAAGACCGTGCAAAAGATTTCAGAACGACCTGCCAACCTGTATACATTTTAACATTAATGTACGTTGTGACGTTTTTTTCTCTTTAAAGTCGCTAAAAGCTGCTGCTGTTTCAATCCTGTCGGCTCTCTGCAGGGGAGAGGCTGCTCCGTTCCCCCCGCGACTGATGCGCACACACACAGACACACACACAAACACACACGGTGGATGCAGGAAAAACCAGAGATGAGACGACACAATGTCCTAAATTGAGGACAGCTATGCTCATTATTGTAAGTGCAATGATAAGTTAAAGTCCAATAAGTACTTTATCAAACCGTATGAATGTGTGTCCCAGGCCAGGTTAGGAATTAAATTATAATTTTTTGTCTTAATCCACCAGCCATTTTCATATTATACCAATATTTGCAGCATCCTGAGCCTTTTTTGTAAGGTTACTAGGAAATCTCAGCCCAAAGTAATTTTATTCTCCCCAAAACAAGATTCCTTTTTATTTTTAAAGAACTATAAAAAAAATTATCGCAACTTTTTTTGCAACTTTCATGGTCTCTCGCAACTTCATTGCAACAAACATACAAAAGACATTGCAACTTTTATCGCAATTTTTTTTACAAAAGCTGCCACGAAATCGGCCATTTTGGGCCGCAACAATCTCAAAAAAAGTCCGCGAAATCCTGGAGGGACTGGGTAATGGCTCTCAAAGGTTGTACTTAGACACAGTGGTGCTTTAAAGTGCCCATATTATGAAAAAATCACTTTTTCTGGGATTTGAGGTGTTATGTTGTGTCTCTGGTGCTTCCACACACATACAAACTTTGAAAAAAATCCATCCATGCTGTTTAGAGTGAGATACAGTTTCTGAATGTGTCCTGCCTTCAGTCTCTGGGTGAGCTGTTCAAAATCGACACGGCTTGTGACGTCACAAGCCAAAACGAGCAGGCTAACCGCAACCATTAGCTCGTAGCGTTAGCATGCTAACGCTAATGCTAACGCTAGCATGCTAATGCTAGCATGCTAACGCTAGCATGCTACCTCGTTCTCAATAGCAAAGCACTGCTACAACACACACAAGTTCACCATAATCTACAAAAGAACTACTTACATGTGCGCCCTCATTTAGAAGTCTCCCAGCTAATCCTGCCTTGTAAATGACCAAAGTCAGCCTTTCTTTTACTGTCTATAGAGCTAGCTAGCTGACATGATCTACATCTGAGCTACTGGGCATGTGCAGTGCAATCAAAGATAGTACAGAAGAAGAAAAGAGGTCTCACTCTGTAGCTAAAACAGAGACCAGCTAAAAAGAGGATCTGCAGCAGTGAGAGAGAGCAGTGCAGTACAACAAAAAGATGGTGTTTTTTGAAAATTAAACCATGTAAACCTATTCTGGTACAACCTTAAAATACAATTATGAACCTGAAAATGAGCATAATATGGCTGCTTTAAGCTAAATGCTAACACATCTTTGTTCCATTTGCTAATATGCACAAAATGCAGAAGTACAGCTCTGGTTGATGTGAATGTTATTAGTTTTGCAGGTATTTGATCATAAACCAAAGTATTGGATCAAATTGAAATTTTGACCTGATGATGCCGCTATAAAAGGTTTGGGAATCAACAAATATATTACAATTCATCTTGAAGGGAACATGAATGTTTGTACCAAATGTCATGGCAATCCATCTAAAAGTTGTTGAGATACTGTATTTCACTCAAAATCACACATGGCACCCTCATGGTAGCGCTAGTCAGAGGATTACTACATCATCTAGGCACAATGAGTATCGGTACAAGGTTTTATTTTAGTCCATCTATTTAATGTTAAGAAATCACAGAATTCACAAGTGAAAACTTTGACCTGCTACAAGAAAAGTGAGGCAATCACTAAAATCATTTTGGGAACCATGAATGTCTGAAGTATGTATATGAAGGAAAATATGTGAAGAACGGAGTGTGTGTGTCTCAATGAATGTGCATACTCTTGTTGCCTTTAGCCAACATGCTGGAGGGTCAGTGACTTCATTAACAGACTAATGGTACTCTGTGGAACGCTGAACACTGATGATCAACACAGAACTCTGCTGATTAAAGTCTCATTCCCCCAGTGTAAGCACTAATTATCTGGAGTGACATGCCACTATAGCTTCTCTCTGAGCTGGGAGGTCTGGGCTCCATCTCTGCCCTCCATCCTCTCCGGTCATGCACATAAGCAGCACAAGATAGTGTTTCATCATGCAGCCATGGCATGGCTGTAAATGGGGCTGCACGATATGAGGAAAATGTCAAATAGCGATTATTTTGACTGATATTGCGGTATGATTCACGATATTGGAGGGAATGATCAATTTTTGATCATCATTCTCATTTTCATTGAAAGACAAATACAAATGTATTATAGTCATATACAGTAGTGTGATTTTTGCAAGAATATGTACCAAACAAAGATTTTTTTCTTTAGTCTTATGATACGATTTGTAGGCCCAGGACGTCTCTGCAGCACCACAATACTTTATTCAGAATGGTTTGACACATATTTTGCCATTAACAAATATTGCGTCCCCCTGAGATTTGGATATTGCATGAGTCCATATTGCGATTTTGATAAAATTGCGATTAATTGTGCAGCCCTAGGCATAAACAGTAGTTTTAATTTCATACTGTTATTTCAGTAAGACAGTACTTATCATGGTATACTATACTATATGTTGTATTCAAAAGCGGTCCTATAAAAGTTTTTCCAGTCCAAAAATCCAAAGCTGTTTAATTTACTATCATGTATGACAAAGAAAAGCATTACATTCTCACATTAAAGAAGCTGGAATTAGCACATTTTTTTGCTTTACAAAATGAGTGAAACGATTATTTGATTATCAGAAATGGTCGCAGATTCATTTTCTGTTATCGTTATTCTGTAATCGACTAATTGTCGCAGCTCTAGTATTTACAGCTTGTTCCGTTGCCCCCAAATGGCCTAAATATGTTGATCTGTTTTGTCATTTTTAAAATTAGTGTTTTTTGTATGAATATTATGAAATAGAAAACACCCAAATCATTTGACAGTAAGAACATCGTGCAAGACATCTTTAAAAATAACTCTTGGCTGGAAAGAAAGAAGAGATTAGACGACATCTTTTTGTCTTCCCATGGCGAGCTGGAATCACCAGCAGACATCAACCGGGGATGTTAATTGAATGACCTCAGGAATGCATTACCCCTAGCCCATTAGTGTCTGTTCTGCCTTGAGCTCCATCAAGTAGACCAGATATGGCATCTTTAGGCTGTAATGTGTTAAAACCCACAGGAAACATTTTGACTTTATCTCAACTGGAAAGCTATAAAAACTCTTTCTAACATTGTAGATATATAAATAAAATGACTGTCTATGCATGTATCGTTTTAACCAACACACAGACCTGTAAGGAAGAGATAAATAGAAAGATACAGCACAAACGCTGTCTTTGTGTAATTAGATTATGTTCACTCGGGCAGATTAAATTTGGTTCCTTCAGGCATCAGGTGTATTGAACGTCTTGTATCTGAGAAGAGCTTTTTTTGTGCTTTCATCCGAGAACACGCAGTACTGTATACAACACAATGTGGCCAACGTTTTGTGGAACCACCATTTCCTAATAAGAGACAGTTTCTTTTCATTTCCTTGAACCTCAGTTTCTCCCTGATGGAAATATGTGAGCCTCTGAAGGTGTATATTTCATCAGACAATAAGATGAAAGGGGCTTCAGGCCCAATGGCTGAAATGAAGAACTGATTTTCCTGGACATGTCTACATCTGTTGCAGGTTGAAAGGACACGGAGATGGTTCATAATCTGATTAGACATCCCTTACTTCCTCGCAGGGACACGGCACTAGCACAGGTATTCATTGTGTATATGCAAAAAATACATTAGAACAGATCAGATACTGGAAGAAGGGCCATACTTAATGTTAAATATTGCAGGTATCATAATTGTTGTCTAGCAGATGTCTCAATATGCATTTATGGATAAGAAATAAAATCATCTTTTCAGTCACACTATTAAAACTGCACTGGGGTTTATCGTTGCAACCTCATCTTCATAAGCCAATATTATCTTCCACATGTTAAATGTACCTAATGGATTCTGTGAGGAAAAAAAACCATTTTGATGGACCAATGAAAATATGTAAAACAAATATGAATTGTGTAATGGCAATTTGTCCTCCAATTCAGACTTGGACGTGCAGTAATAGGCAATTGTGGTCGCCTTTTCTTGTTTTAAAAGTAATTCCTAAATAAAACAGTAGAATATAATCAATTCCTGTCGCATTATCTTTTATATTAAAACAACTCTGCTTTTCTAAAAATAAAAAAAGACCATGCATGTAATGAGGTATTGTATTAGTCTGGCAGTCAGTTCTATGAATGTATAAACAATAATAATACTAAAATCACTATGTATACCATAAAGAAAGAAGCTTGTCATATTAGATATCCTCACACCTTTGCACTCAAATTACAATCCTGTTCAAAAAACCACTGGCATACAGTATGTTTCAACTCATTAAAAACAACCGTCACTGCTGTCATTTATTCAGCAGGTGTTTTAGGGGGCTGACTCTTCGCCATAAAGGAAATTAACCTCAGGACATACACCAAGGGAATGGTATAATGAGAAAATAAGACTGAAACATAATAACGGGTCTTCTACATGACTGCAAATTTGTAGCAGTCAGCATTTAACTTTAAAAATATGAGTGAAAATGCAATCAGGGTTATCTTTTGCTGATCTTCTATTCGATCTTCTTGGCTTTTGGTGTTAGGGCTAATTAGGGCTGAAACTAATGATTACTTTTTAGTTTGTGAAATGTCAAAATATAGTGAAATAATGCCCTCCATTATGTCCCGTTGCCCAAGGTGATCTTTCTGTATTGTTTGTTTTGTCCAGTCATGTCCAAAACTTGAGATATTTAATTCAGGGTGATTTAGGACAAAAAAAAAGCAGCGCATTCTCTCAAATGACTAAGCGATTCATTGACAAGTTGTTTCAGCTTCGACCAAATTCCCCAAACAAAAATGGCTCTTCTAAGGTTGAAATTACAAAATTTCGATGAACTTTAAACCTGCATTAATTGCCACTTGGGGGCAACACAACAAGCTGTAAACACAACATTGACATATTATAACCTACAGCAAATAAGTTTGCAAACAGTGTCTTATTTATACATTGAGCAGACACAGAGCGACAATAGCATTCGTTTAAAGTCGTGTTTTGGAGCACCTGGCGAATGTGAGTCCTGCAGCGGCTGAAAACGATGCTGATGAGAGTAGAGAGACTAAATGAATACAGTGAGGTTGTGGCAGAGATGCTGAAGTCTTTGAGCTAGAGTCCAAGTAAAGTCTGAGTTAACCTCCCGTAGGTCATAGCAACAGCAAGAAGCAAGCCACAGTAGATTGTTGGATGCTAGATGGCCAATGCTAAACATGTTTGCTAACCTATCAAGGTGCGTTTACAGGTGCTGATAAAATGAGATGTGGTTGAGCCAGAATCCTTTATCTTGATACCACATATTTTGCATTCAGCACTTCTTTTGTTTGGGCCTTGTTGTATGAAGTTTTCAAAGCCAAAGCTTTATGCAAGCTTAATAGCACAGCAGGTGCCGGTTCCATTAACATGTTTGTTTGTTGTCCTCTCTTGAGTGTGGTCGCGGGCAGCAGATACGTTATGTATAACGTGTTTCGTAGGTAGGTTATAGGTTACCCAGGGAGGGGAACTTCAGACGTTTCCTAAAAATAAAGATTGTTCATGAGTTCCGCATCTCAAGTCTGAGTTATGAGTCTCTCTCTGGGTTGTGGGCCATAAAACCAATACAATGAGTATCGACAAGCAGTCTTGCCTCTGCTTTTGTCTGATGTCCACATTGTTCTGGCAAATGAAGTGCATGTTATTCATCAGCAAAAGTAGAAAAACACTTGTTGAATCTCAGACTTCATGTCAGAAGTGCTCTTCTGCTTGAATATTAGAGGTGCAACGATGAATCGATTAGTTGTCAACTATTAAATTAATCGCCAACTATTTTGATAATCGATTAATCGTTTTTTATTAAAAAAAATAAGATTTTTCTGATTCCAGCTTGTTAAATGTGAATATCTTCTAGTTTCTTCTCTCCTTTGTGACAGTAAACTGAATATCTTTGAGTTGTGGACAAAACAAGACATTTGAGGACGTCCTCTTAGGCTTTGGGAAACACTGATCCACATTTTTCACCATGTTTTGACATTTTTATAGATCAAACAACTAATCGATTAATCGAGAAAATAATCAACAGATTAATCGACTATGAAAATAATTGTTAGTTGCAGCCCTGTTGAAAGAATTCCACAGGTATATTCTGTAAAACAAATTCTAAAACACTTTAGAGTACAATATAGGGCTGAACGATTAATTGCATTTGCGATAATATCGCGATATGTTAAGACGCGATTTCCTAATCGCAAAGGCTGCGATTTGGTCACGTGACTCGCAAGAGCAAATCAGTCTGCACCCGCAGAGAAAGCATCAACTTACCACGCTAACGCTACGCCGTCATTCAAACAACTCTGAGTTGTAGTTTAAAACTTTTACAGCCATATAAAATTAATGGTTTTATTCAGGCTCGAGTCCATACATGCAGTTAATGGATACAGGCACGCAGAACTGAAGGCTCGGTTAGCAACGATTAGCTCTGATTAGCGGTTAGCTCCAGTTAGCTAGCTCCGTTATAAAGATATGGAGTGGAGGAGACTGCCACGGGGAGGGGTAACAACCAGACTCTGATAAATGACGTTCGGCGAGCTTTCACAGCAGCTGCGTTGTTTCAACGGTTTTATTAGTACAGTTAATCCCACGGCAAGACCAGCAGCAGCATGCTAATACTAACGTAACGATAGCCTCTCTGTCTCGGAGTGCGAGTGCAATGTTGACGCTGTCATGCACGCGGCACGCAACTTCATGAGGGGAGGGAGGGGCTGGAGGCAGCTCCTCTGTGTACGCTGTAAAAAAAATACAACGTTGTATATACTGTATATACTATATTTTTACTTATTTAACTGTCTAGTAAAGTTCAAAGACAGTGTTTAAAAAGTGCAATCCACATGTTTACATATGTTTATTACAGTAAATGATAATTAAATGTAAATATTACTAAGTGTGGTAAAGCCACATATTTGTTTTTATATTTCTGCAATCTGCACTTTAGTTTGTGTGTGTGTGTGTGTGTGTGTGTGTGTGTGTGTGTGTGTGGTCAGTGCTCAATATACTACTGTGACTGAAGTAGTTAAATAAAAGATGTCATTCATATAAATTCATGCATCACCTAATTTCATCATCACATACAGGCCTGGCCTCCAGGAAAGAACAGTTTGTTTAATCTATCTAATCTTGTATTGTTCATACTATACAATGATTTATTGCTTGTCTTTGTTGAATAATACAGAAGACAAAGAGCTTAAAAAATAATCGCATATTGAATCGCAATCGCAATATTTTTGAAAAAAATCGCAATTAGATTATTTTCAAAAATCGTTCAGCCCTAGTACAATATATTCTTCTCACAATATGTTTTTGTATACTTTTATGATTGAATTCTTCAGTGCGATTCTGAATACTGAACCATCATAGTGAGAATGAAATGACGACTGCTGACATGTCTATCTATAACCAGATGTTCCATTCATAAACTTAAAGAGACAGAGTTTAACTTTTCTTTTGCCCTTGAATATGAATGCTACCTATCTGGAGGCCTTGATTCCATCCATCTTCTCATTACTCTCTGCTTTTTATTAAACCCTCTGTGAGCCACTCTGGCCAACACCCTCACTGAGGAGGAAATATATCAGAGGAGCATGTCTGCTCTCTCTGCACCAGCAATCATAACACCATGAGAAATACACTGGCTCCAAGCCCAAGGGCCAGGAGAAATTTGTTACCCGTGATTATATCATTTATTCACCTGACACTGTTCTTGGTTTTGTTGTTTTCTCTCTCTTTCTCTCTCTCGCTGTCTGTCTCGCTCGCTCTCTTTTCCTTGTTCGTTTGCGAGGAAATGCTTCTTCATTTGTTTTGCGTGATTGAGGAGGGAGACGCAGGTGAGTCGGTACAGCCTTGGGTGAGAGAGGGAATCCAGCCACAGCTGGTGTGTTGCTCTCCCATAATGAGCAAACGTGACAAGATGAAAGTGTGTAGCGTCTGCCATGTGCTGCAGCCCTGGAAAGGCACTTTGAGGAAAGGACAAATTAAAGATATTCATGTGCTATGCAATTGTTGGTGGACATGAATAGATTTTTTTTGTTCTTCTTTTCTGTCTTTAAGCTGAAATCATACATAATTACACAGTAGACACTATCTCCCACAGCTCCGTCTCTCCTCTGTGAGTCATACTATGAGATAGTGATTCACAGGTTATTATTCAAGATAGCTGGCATTCTTGTCAGAGGACCAGATGTGGTCAGAGGTGTTGCCAAACAGTGTCTGAGGATCCAGGAACTCAACCAATTTCCAACCTCGTTAAAAAGCAGTAATAGGGCATACGGCTTCCCACAGCCAAGGACAGAATAACTTCTTTGAGTAAGCAAAGCTTTAAGCAGTAAACAAAGTTTATAACTTATATGGCTTAAAAGAAGTGCTGCTCAACTTAAGGAGAAGTTCTGAATGTAACAGGAAATTGAGTGTGTTTGTAAATTGGTTGCGGGAAAAGTTACATAGTTTTGCTTTAACAGAAGAAACAAAAGCATAAACAAAACATAAATATACACAGCACATCAATACACATACATATACATACACAACAAAAGATGGGGCAGTTCTAAAGGACAGAAAAAAACCAAAAAGAAAATTCACAAAGAGATCGAAGATATGTGGAAATAGTAAGTTATAGGGGGACAGTCAGTAAGTGGCAATGAACAAAGAAAAGGCAAAAGGATAAAAAGATTTACACCAGTATAGTCACTAACACGACTGCTTTTGGTCTCAGGAGTTAATTTACCATGCACTTCTTAAAGGAATGGTTAAACATGAAATGATCTTTCAGATGGTTAGATGAGAAGATTGACACCACTGTCATGTCTGCACATTAAGTCTGGAGTTACAGTGGGGAGGCAATTAGCCTATCTTTGCATAAAGCCTGGACGCAGGGGAAAACAGCTGGCCTGGGTCTCCATGGTTTAAAAATCTGCCTTCCAAGACCTCTAAAGCTTACTAATTAGCACAATGTAGCTCATACAGTATGTTTGATCAGCACATAAACAATGATGTAAAAATGACAATTGGTGGTTTTAGGGAGATTTGTGCAGTGTAACAATTTCTTGACAAGAAAGAAGAAAAAAAAATTTGAAATGGGACTTTCGAGTGGGCAAAAATACTTCTTGCACCAGCTGCTCCTCCAACATAGCAACTCTATAGCACTGGTTGCCTGGCAACCTCACCTTCATGACAAGACTGTGGGGAGTCAGTACGCCCAATTGTTGTTCACTAAGAAATAGTAACGGCATGTAGGCCTAACTCCCCCTAAAACCCCAACTGGTTTTTACATTTGATTACGTACTGATTAAACAAGATACAATTGAGAAGCTTTAGAAGTTCTGATTTCTGATTCAGATTATTTTTTATTTTTATATATATATACTTTTTACTTAACATGCAGACAGAATGATATTGATCTTTTCATCTCTGGAAAAGGAATAAGTATATTTCCCAAAAAACACAAACACTTGTTGAAATGGATGCTGGGTCTGAAAACTGCAGCTTGAAAAATCTGAAATAGTCAACCACATTTGACATCCCAGTCTCATCGCCTCTGCCGCACCTAGTTTCATTCACTTTGTGGTGGACTGTAGCTTAAGCAAATCTGCTTTGACTCTGACAACATGTTATTAAAAGTGTAAGAATCCATAATGTCCGCTGCATGCCTGGAAATAGCATGGCTGTCTGAAATGCAGTTCTGCAAACTGCCAAATCCCCCCCTCCCCCTTTCACTTCTTAAACTATCTACTCTGTTCAGGCATCCAATATGCCAATGGAGGTTGAAAGTAAATTGCTACAGGTGGATAAATAAATGTGTGGCAGGAGCTGTGGATATTGTAGATATGCAATCCGTATGACTAACATGAGGAAATAAGGTTGAAAATCCACAACCTGCTCCTTTTAAGCCCACCATCTGGATACTTTAGTTCAGAATTAATCTCACCAATTTCTCTGTGTGAATATTATGAAAATTCTCTCTGATACTTATAGTAACAGTTCCCCTTTAAGTAATTAGCATTTTAATATTTTGCGGGGAATCTACAGTGTGAGATCAAAGTCCCTCTTTAACTCATTAGCGGATACAATGAAAAAATAAAATTCCCAACACTGCTGTACATAGCATTCTGTGACAGCTGCTATTAGCACACTGTAAAAAAGCCAACACAGAACTAATTGCTCAGTTTAATTTCTGAATGATATAATTTTTTTTTTTTTTTAACCAGACTTTGCACCATCTCTCTTCCCCACTAACCATATATTCCTCCTCCAGTGAAATATGAGTCAGAAGCACATAGAAAGCATATTTTTAATCAATTAATGCTACATGTCTTGAGCTCCATTTCCACACCGTTGCCACAGAGCGACTGAAGTGACTGACTCAAAATAGCACTCAGGCTATTTCTGTCAACCATTAGTTCAACAGTGATAACAATTAAATTATTTAAAACTCTGAAATTAAAAGCAAACAGGATTAACCAAGATGTCACACGCTCCTCTTAAAGGACATTTTTTTAGTGCCATAGCTTAGGGGTGTTGAAATAACTCATTGCATCGATGCATCGTGATGCGGACCACGATGATTCTGCATCGATGCAGTGACAGACCATAATCAGTTATTGCCTACTGATGTTACTTGTTGATTTTCCGGTTGCTGCTTTTTTAGTTTCTGCCTTTTGTCAGTTGTCTGTCGTGTTCAGGGACTTTAGCTTATTCACCGTATCGCCCAGAGTTGGATAAGTCCGTACATACCCTTCTCATCTCCGTGCGTGTTGTAACTCTTTCCGACGGCTCCACCGGTAGCTTAGCCTAGCACGGATCCTGAAGGTAATCGGTTCCAACTAGCCTACTGCTCCGAATAAGTGACAAAATAACGCCAACATTTTCCTATTTACATGTTGTGATTTGTATAGTCTATACCGTATATAAACTGGGAACTATATTCTCAGAAAGGCGAAGCATTTCTACTCTCTGCTCCGGGCTTCTCAGGTGCTGCAAGCATATCCCTCCACCCAAGTAGCAGAAGTAGCACTGCTTCGCCTTTCTGAGAATATAGTTCCCAGTTTATATACGGTTAGAAGATGGCTGTGTCTCATGTGACCTTGTTATTTGCACACGCTGTGACTATACAAATCACAACATGTAAATAGGAAGTTGGAACCGATTACCTTCAGGATCCGTGCTAGGCTAAGCTACCGGTGGAGCCATCGGAAAGAGTTACAACACGCACGGAGATGAGAAGGGTATGTATGGACTTATCTAACTCTGGGGGTTACGGTGAATAAGCTAAAGTCCCAATAAGTCGGTGTGTTCCTTTAACCCTAGTGCCTTCCATGCAGCGCTGCCTGGAAGACGACGTTGCGGGCTTAAAACCCCAAACACCCAATGCTGTTTTCCTGGAAACAGAACACCAGACCTCTTGTTGTATTCTGCTACAGTCCCAAATCACTCCTTCCTCTCACACAGTTCACACTAATGAATATCTCATTGGAAGCTTTAGCGTAACAGTTGGAATCAATTTATTAAATATTTTCAGTGAAATTAAAAAACAGCATTGATGTTTCTTTTTCTCTCCGAGTTTTAGCTAAATTAGATAATACAGTATGAAATGAGCACTACAACATACAGCATACCATAAATAAACAATAAGAAACATGAATACACAGCAGGGGAACAATGTAGTACAACATCAACAAAAAAGCCATCCAGACAAGAACAACAACACGCATAACACGTTTCTTGCGCATATAGATCCCATAGTTCAGGTCCATCCACCATTGGCTGTGTTGCCTTGGACCGCGCCTTAGGTTAAGTGAGTGTGTCCAAGTTTGCAGATCAACAAAGAAAGTTCCTTTTGACATGAAGGAAATCTACATAACTACATAACTTTACATAAATTAACTCTGTTAATAGAAAGTCCATGAGTTGCTTCCAAATGTTAATAAATGACAGATCATTAGATTTTGGCACAGAGCTCTTCCCATCAGGTAATACATTATCTCTTTGTACCACAAAGTACAAACAGTGGGAGTCGTCTCCTTGATCCATTTTAACAATACATTTTCTTGCAAAACGCAATGCTTTTTCCAGCAATTTAAATTTCAGAGTGGGAAGTGACTCATCTTTTAAGGCTAGACCCAGCAGAAAAAGCCCAGGACCTTATTTGTAAATAAAACATTTGAAAATACCACTAAGCTCCTTTTTGAGTATATGCAGTTCCAAAATCGTGATATATATTTACATGAATTTTACATTTAGATTAATATAATTCTTTTTTTCTGTATGACATTTAAAAAAATATCAAGTTTCCCTCAGTCTATTGCCACTGTGTTGATACAGTTAACAGTTTCCTTCCAATCATCGTTCTATGTATTTATTCATTCATTCAGTCAAATTACCTCTCCCTGTTACGTTGGAAGTTGTACAAGCTGGTTGAACAAATAGATTGTAGAAGGGAGAGTAGCCTATTAGTAAAGTGACAAATTTGCAAATAAGAGTACACCAAAGAAGTGTTCCTTGGGTAGATCAAACTGTGTGCAGAAAAGACATAGGAATACCTTCCTGAAAGGGATCTCCAATAACCTTAATGCCCCTGGCTTTCCACATCTTAAAGACTAGAGGTGCTCGGACTTGCAGGGATGAAGTTACCATTCCCAGAAACAGGCATCAAACATAGAGACCAACTCCTTTCTTCTGGAAAACTGAATAATATCCCTCCACTATAGGGCTGGCTTTAATTTCTTCAGTGATGTGTTTTGTTTAGCAGGCCCCATATAGAGGTTAACAAAGAAGAAGAAGAATCTATACAAAAAGCTGAGTCATGATACGAATGTAGCCAACACCAGCATAAACGGGCATGGCAAGCGCAGTCATAAAAAGGTCATTGGTCAGGCCGAGACCACTCATTCTGGTTGGCATTTGACATAAGTGATGTTTGCCCTTCTGTTGATGTTGCAGAGACTGTGTTCAGCCCAGGCTTCTTCTCTATAAATCACCAGAAAGAAAATCTCCTTGTTCAGCTGTCACTGTCAATGTAGTACATGAGTGTTAGTGTTCAATCATCACTTCTAGTACTCGACAGAAACAGCTCAAGGGCAGGAATATTCTGACTTTCTTGTACATTATAGACTCTAATACTGTATTTTCTCAGTACAGAGTAGCATGGATTAATCCATAATACTTAAGTGATCACCTCCTTCAAATTGTAACCAGTAACCTTAGTAACTATTCTGTTACCTGCAATTGGTTTTCACTTGAATATTCTGTTGCTATAGTAGCAACCACTCATAGGTTTATATACGTAAAGCTGCATTGACCAGCTGCTGTTCATTAGAGCGATACGTCAACGCGGCCGCCATTTTGGGACGCCGCCTAGTGCATACAGTACAGGTCTATTGAGGCAGGAGGTCTATGCTGGAGCTGCTGCCGACATGTCTAGCGGATCCGATCTAGCATTTACCCAATCCCAATGTCCACACTAAACTTCCACACCATTTGGTCCACATGACATACTGTTGAGTAAAGCAATGCTCCATGGCTGAATTGTCAGTTATTAAGTGCAGGACACTCAAAAAAACAAAAACAAAAAACAGCAACATTTAATATCAGCATTATTACAAATGTCAGTAGGATTTTGAATAAGATTTTTTTTTACTTCTGGAATTTTTAGTTTAACTTTGTCTCTCTATACTTTTGTCAGACAGTCTCCTTGGAACAAGCTAAAGTTTACTTGTACTTAGTATTTTGGTCTAATTAGTGTTTATGAGGCAGTTGGATTGCGGTAGAGGTTTAGAGGGAAATTTTGTTGTGTGGTGGGGGGTGTTAAAAGTTGTAATTGCTATGAAAAATCAATAAAAACATTGTTAAAAAACAATAACAGCTAGTGTTTATATCCACTTTTGACTTGTAATCCCTTTCGTTGAATCTGTCGTCCTACCAGTGTTTTCACAGTTTCACAATTGCTTTCAGTGAAAACTGGAAGGGCCAACTTCTGTCCTTAACCTTTTATTGGAAGTGTTTTTAACGTTAGCTTGCTGTAATGCAAGAAAACCCTATGAAAAAACGAGGTAGAGATGATGTGACCCTGCCCGGAGGAAGCCCGGGGCCCCCGTCTGGAGCCAGGCCCAGATGGAGGGCCCGTCAGCGAGCGCCTGGTGGCCGGGTTTGCCACGGAGCCCGGCCGGGCACAGCCCGAAAAAGCTACGTGGCACCTCTCTCTCCAACCCATGGGCCCACCACCTGTGGGAGGAACCACTGGGGTCGGGTGCGCTGCCACATGGGTGGCAGTGAAGGTCAGGGGCCTCGACGGACCAGACCCGGGCAGCAGACGCTGGCTCTGGGGACGTGGAACGTCACCTCTCTGTGGGGGAAGGAACCGGAACTTGTGCGGGAGGTGGAGCGCTACCAGTTGGATCTGGTGGGGCTTACCTCTACGCACAGTCTCGGTTCTGGAACCATACTCCTGGATAGGGGTTGGACTCTTTTCTTCTCCGGAGTTGCCCAGGGTGTGAGGCGCCGGGCGGGTGTGGGGATACTCACAAGCCCCCGGCTGAGCGCCGCTACGTTGGAGTTTACCCCGGTGGACGAGAGGGTCGCCTCCCTACGCCTGCGGGTTGTGGGGGGGAAAACTCTGACTGTTGTTTGTGCGTATGCACCAAACAAGAGCTCGGAGTATTCGGCCTTCTTGGAGACCTTGAATGGAGTCCTGTATGGGGCTCCAGTAGGGGACTCCATAGTTCTGCTGGGGGACTTCAACGCGCACGTGGGCAATGATGGAGACACATGGAGAGGCGTGATTGGGAGGAACGGCCTCCCTGATCTAAACCAGAGTGGTTGTTTGTTGTTGGACTTCTGTGCTAGTCATGGATTGTCTATAACGAACACCATGTTCGAACATAGGGATGCTCATAAGTGTACTTGATACCAGAGCACCCTAGGCCAAAGGTCAATGATCGATTTTATAATCGTTTCATCTGATCTGAGGCCGTATGTTCTGGACACTCGGGTGAAGAGAGGGGCAGAGCTGTCAACTGATCACCATCTGGTGGTGAGTTGGGTCAGAGGGTGGGGGATGACTCTGGACAGACCTGGTAAACCCAAACGGGTAGTGCGGGTGAACTGGGAACGTCTGGAGGAGGCCCCTGTCCGACAGACTTTCAACTCACACCTCCGGCGGAGCTTTTCGTGCATCCCTGTGGAGGCTGGGGGCATTGAACCCGAGTGGACAATGTTCAAAGTTTCCATTGCTGAAGCTGCGGCGGGGAGCTGTGGTCTTAGGGTCTTAGGTGCCTCAAGGGGCGGCAACCCACGAACACCGTGGTGGACACCGGTGGTCAGGGAAGCCGTCCGACTGAAGAAGGAGTCTTTCTGGGATATGTTATCCCAGGGGACTCCGGAGGCAGTTGCAAGGTACCGAAGGGCCCGAAGGGCTGCAGCCTCTGCCGTGAAAGAGGCAAAGCAGCGGGTGTGGGAGAAGTTCGGAGAAGACATGGAGAAGGACTTTCGGTCGGCACCAAGGTGCTTCTGGAAAACCGTTCGCCACCTCAGGAGGGGGAAGCGGGGAACCATCCAAGCTGTGTACAGTAAGGATGGGACGCTGCTGACCTCAACTGAGGAGGTAATAGGGCGGTGGAAGGAGCACTTTGAGGAACTCCTAAATCCGACTAATACGCCCTCTATGGTAGAGGCAGAGCTGGAGGATGATGGGGGATTGTCGTCAATTTCCCTGGTGGAAGTTGCTGAGGTAGTTAAACAACTCCACAGTGGCAAAGCCCCAGGGATTGATGAGATCCGTCCAGAAATGCTTAAAGCTCTGGGTGTGGAGGGGTTGTCTTGGTTGACACGCCTCTTCAACATTGCGTGGAAGTCGGGGACGGTACCTAAGGAGTGGCAGACCGGGGTGGTGGTTCCCCTTTTCAAAAAGGGGGACCAGAGGGTGTGTGCCAATTACAGGGGTATCACACTTCTCAGCCTCCCCGGTAAAGTCTACTCCAAGGTGCTGGAAAGGAGGGTTCGGTCGATAGTCGAACCTCAGGTTGAAGAGGAACAATGCGGATTCCGTCCTGGTCGTGGAACAACGGACCAGATCTTTACTCTCGCAAGGATCCTGGAGGGAGCCTGGGAGTATGCCCAACCGGTCTACATGTGCTTTGTGGATCTGGAGAAGGCGTATGACCGGGTCCCCCGGGAGACACTGTGGGAGGTGCTGCGGGAGTATGGGGTGAGGGGGTCCCTTCTCAGGGCCATCCAATCTCTGTACGACCAAAGCGAGAGCTGTGTCCGGGTTCTCGGCAGTAAGTCGGACTCGTTTCAGGTGAGAGTTGGCCTCCGCCAGGGCTGCGCTTTGTCACCAATCCTGTTTGTAGTATTTATGGACAGGATATCGAGGCGTAGTCGGGGTGGAGAGGGGTTGCAGTTTGGTGAGCTGGGGATCTCATCGCTGCTTTTTGCAGATGATGTGGTCCTGATGGCATCGTCGGCCTGTGACCTTCAGCACTCACTGGATCGGTTCGCAGCCGAGTGTGAAGCGGCTGGGATGAGGATCAGCACCTCTAAATCTGAGGCCATGGTTCTCAGCAGGAAACCGATGGAGTGCCTTCTCCAGGTAGGGAATGAGTCTTTACCCCAAGTGAAGGAGTTCAAGTACCTTGGAGTCTTGTTCGCGAGTGAGGGAACAATGGAGCGGGAGATTGGTCGGAGAATCGGCGCAGCGGGTGCGGTATTACACTCAATTTATCGCACCGTTGTGACGAAAAGAGAGCTGAGCCAGAAGGCAAAGCTCTCAATCTACCGGTCAGTTTTCGTTCCTACCCTCACCTATGGTCATGAAGGCTGGGTCATGACTGAAAGAACGAGATCCAGGGTACAAGCGGCCGAAATGGGTTTCCTCAGGAGGGTGGCTGGCGTCTCCCTTAGAGATAGGGTGAGAAGCTAGGTCATCCGTGAGGAGCTCGGAGTAGAGCCGCTGCTCCTTCGCGTCGAAAGGAGCCAGTTGAGGTGGTTCGGGCATCTGGTAAGGATGCCCCCTGGGCGCCTCCCTAGGGAGGTGTTCCAGGCACGTCCAGCTGGGAGGAGGCCTCGGGGAAGACCCAGGACTAGGTGGAGGGATTATATCTCCAACCTGGCCTGGGAACGCCTCGGGATCCCCCAGTCGGAGCTGGTTAATGTGGCTCGGGAAAGGGAAGTTTGGGGCCCCCTGCTGGAGCTGCTACCCCCGCGACCCGTTACCGGATAAGCGGAAGAAGATGGATGGATGGATGGATTGCTGTAATGCTGAGTGAGGGCAGGAGTGACTGACTATGTTTCTGCTTCATCAAAATTATGTTTTTTCAGCAAGGGAGTAATCACTAGCTGATTGTTTATTGAGCAATTTAATCAATTTTACAAGCTGTAATGCAAACTGATTTATCATAATTTCCAGCCATAATTTATACCAACATATGTGGTAATGTCTTTTGTCTTAATTCTGAGTAATCCACCTATGTTTTCCTCCCAAAAAAACTTTCTAAATGAATAATTATATCTTTGAAAATAGAAACGTTTGATGGTTTTTGTAATAAGAGAACAGTAGTCCTGTCTTTGTAGGCTTGTGTGTTCCAAATGTTGCCCACATTATGAGAAAAAAACAAACTAATAGAGTAAAAGAGATGATGGGCTATTCAGTGCATTTGCTTTTTTTACCTTGGAAACCACAATACATTGTAGCAGGCAGCACTTCTTTTCATGGACTGGAAGTGAAGGTCAGTCCTAGTGTATTTCTCCCTCTGACGTCAATGTGACTCACTTTACTTCACACTACTTTGCATAGGTGAGACAAAGAGAAAGTGAGACTATTTTTGAATTGAAAGATCCATTCTGTGTAGCTTTTGCAGGTTGGTATTAATGGATAGACTTGAAATTGACCTTTTATATTATATTTTTTCTATCTACACCTTTTGGTAGAAGGTTTTGCACAAGTGAAGCATGCTTCCCAAATATAGGCCTGGACTAAGTACTAACTTTGGAGCTCTATTGTTGAACTGTGGTGGGGTGGGGTACTGTAGGTGCATATACAGTAAAACGTTATTGATGAAAATCTTTCTGGCTGAGAGGTGAGAGCTTTGACTGCTGTACGCTAGAGGTTTACACAAAACGTGTTTCACATCTGGTCACAGCCCAATCAATAGTGATCAACTTAACCAGCTGATAGGAAGACAAGTAGTTGTGACATCACCAATAGTTTTTTAAAGTGACATTTTGAAGCCTAAAGTTTGGGTCTACTGCTCACCGCTATCTTGTGAGTTGTTTGGAGCCAGAAAAGCACATTTGGGTGACATGAGTAATCAGCCATCACTATGATCAATGTGATAGGTAAAGCAATCAAGGTGACACTGCCCCCAATCAAATTCAACTTTAGATCCTTTTAAATGCCTCTTAATTGAACATAGACATCCATGAGAGGAGGTGACATTAGCTATCATTATTATATATTCAAGTGAAAAAAGCCTTTTTAAATTTCAAAAGAGATGTTGGGGGGGTTTGCCTCTTGACTTCAATCCAGTCAGTTTTTTGGAGTCACTATGTTGACATTAGATAAATTGCATCTTATGGCTCTTAGGCATTGGCTTCAGACGTAAGTTATGGTGGTTGTTCTTGGGAAAGTCATTCTGCGACATCCTCCCATGGATCTAATTTTTAAAAATGGGATGCAAAATATGTAACCTCATTTAAAGGACTAGTTGGAATGACACTGTTCTAACAGCAGGCGTAGGTGTTGCCTATCAGGTGGGAGAAGAAGGCTGATAGTTTAACTGGCTCTGGGGACAGTAGTGGCATCTACATACAATTGAGCTAACCCCTGCACACAGCACCGGCACTAGAACAAAACTCCTGGATATAGACTGGACTGTCTTCATTTCCAAGTTGATCTGCTTCAGGGTGAAACAGGTATGAGGATACTGTGTGGACTGACAGAAATTCCCCTTTTTTAAAGGAGGATTGGATTAGGGCTGCAACAACTAATGATTCATTTTCATTATCAATTAGTCTGTAAATTATTTTCTCAATTTATTACTAGCATTTTAGTAGTCTCGCTTTGCCAGACCTTCCTCCCGTCACAGATCTGCGGTGGAGGGTCTGGCTAGTCCCCATCAGCATTCCGGTATGGGAGAAAAACCTGTTTTGGTTTATTGGCATTTCTTTAAACCAGGAACTTGTTTTGGTGGAACATGTGTATGTTCAAAAGTTGTTTTAGTTGTGCAACAGAAAACTCAGATTGGACAGATAGTCTAGCTAGCTGTCTGTATTTACCCTGCAGAGATCTGAGGAGCAGTTAACCTTAGTCCTCATAAATCGGCCGGAGTTTAAAATTACAACACAAATAAAGCAGAAGGTAACGGACATCTGGCCGAAAAGAGTGAAATCTGGCAGCATTTCTGTCGGCCACGGAGCAATCCCGGAAGTGCAATGTCGTGGATATAGACTAGCATTTTAGTGATGGCATGTGGGTCTTTCTGTTGGTGTGTCTCCATCTTATGCCAGTGTAGATGGCAAGCCACTTTACTGACTCAAACTCTCTCTAATCTTACTTTGGGGCTGGGTAAGCAAACCATTCGTAACAGAACTGTATTATAATTCGCTGTTAAGGCTCACATCAACATTATCGTTCCTCCTTTCCAAATAAAGGTCACACTCGTATGCACACACAGTTCAGTGATAAGAGGGCTAAGTCCATGAAAGTTGTTTCAGCCTTAGAGCTACTGACCTGTTCTGTTTGCTCCAAAACCAATTTGTCCTCAAACTGCAGAGCTTCTGTTTTTAGTAGACTTTGATCCACAGCCAACATTTGACAACAAGTATTTTTAATGAAAAGGCCTCACCATAAATCACTAGACATGCCCACTAAAAGGAAAAGTGGGACTGTAAATATGGATAATAAAATAGCTATACAATACAATATGATGGAATTGGCTAGAAAATGATGGACATACGTTCACCTGTGAACTGTTATTTTACTCAAAACCTTTATCATGAATGAAAGTAAAGGAGTGTGATCATCCGTGTAGCTTCTACCAGGATTTATGTTCACATTTTGTCTTGCAGAGATCACTTTAGAACACAACTCCAATGTAAGAGATTGGAGACAAAATCCAAAGTCTTCATTCTGTGCAAAAGTGCATTCTGAATTTCAGCCAAAGCTAATATAATTTAAGGCATATATCTAAGGTAGTCAAATTAAGTGGGAATCTTCCAAGGTTACAGTCTTTTTAGTGCAAAATTCCTTCTTTGTGCATTCTCAGACAGTGTTTTCTGGCTGGGCTACAACACAAAAGATTCATATTAGCTGTGGCTGAATTTTAAAATGCCCTTTTTGCAAGCAACAAGCTATGTGAATTTTGACCCCCATCTCATACATTGGAAACAAGGTAGGAAATGAGCTCTTCATAACCAGTACAGACAGGAGGAGCACTTACAGAGACCAGCAATTTCAGTGTAATGACATGTGAGTGTTGAAAAATCTGAAACTATCTTTTAAGGGGAACATTTAGGAAGATGTGAAGTTGTTTTTGCATGTTAATATATTTTAGAAAATGCCACAGTTTCATATAACATACAAACAGAATAGCAAGGTTAAACTAAATTACTAAATTACCATTAATTAAAGAATGCTCAAATTATTTAACTATGTATTGGTAAATTGTGTTCATATTTTTAACTAATGTTGCAGTCCAAATTAATTTGCACCTCGAGTTGATGTCTAACCAAACATAATAATCAGTCCATTACTGTATGAAGAAATCTGGACTTGAACTATAATGAGCCCATTGTGCAGCTATCATCTAACATGCTAAATCAGCAGAGTCAGCACAATGTTCTGTTAGTCTAACACTGAACGACATTCCCGATCCACCATCTTGGCTCATCAACAGTGCACAGGCAGGACTCCAAAGCTGCATCGTCACTTCATTGTTAACAAACCCCACAGTGATTGGCAGGCAGGTCCAATTACAGCTGCAACTGGCTGACAACTGCGCAGGTCATCAAATTCCCATTTGGACTCCCAGTTGTCAAATAGTCCCATTGATCCACGAGCTGAGGTATCTGTTACTGTCCAGGTCAGGAGAGTCGAGTCTGGATGGCTTCAATTAATGATGCACCATGGGAGATTGACATTGACATGATTAGTTGTGGTAGGGAGGAAAGCCCTGTGGTACTATGCAGATTTGTGTACAGTATGTGTCTTCATATCATATTTACATATTTAAATGAGATATTTGGAGCATGAACTGTCTATATACTATCTGTATCAGTGTCTCTGTGTTCCAACCGGCAGCGGCAAATGGCTGCCCGCCAAGAGCCACGGTCTGTCCGAGGTTTCTGCCTGTAAAAAGGAAGTTTTTCCTCGCCACTGTCACACCAAATGCTTGCTCTTGGGGGGAAAATTGTGGGAAATTGTTGGGTCGTTGTAAATCATAGTGTGGTCTAGACTTACTCTATCTGTAAAGTGTCCTGAAATAACTCCTGTTGTGATTTGACACTAAATAAAATTTAATTGAACTGTTTTGTAATCTAAAAGTAAAATAGACTCTTATGAGTCTATGAATATTAGAACATGACTCACTGAGAAACCCTGTCTCCCAAAATGATGTTTATATACTAAAAGGTTTTGCCAAATACTTTTGGAGTAAATGTAAAAGGTGTCAGTATTATGTTCCTTGGCAGTGCTTTTTCCATTCGCGAGGTTCATATTGTGTGATGTGTGATTAGGATAAGGCTAAAGAACACTTTGTTTAAGGTTAGAGAAACATTGTGGTTTTGGTTAAGCATTGAAAGATTCTTACATTTTTAACCAAGATTAAGTTTTTTCTCTATCCTTAAAGGATAATTCCAGCACAAAACGAACCTAGTGGTTAATAACAGATGTGTACCCACTCGATTGTTCTCTGGGACATGTTTTCATGCTAATTGAATGTGTTTGTAGCTTGAAACAAGCTAGCGCGGACCGCTGATTAGCTTACAACGCTAGTATTTGGGGCACAGGCAAAGTAAAAACAAATCACTATTTATACCACTAAAAAGGCTCAAAATATCACCACACTTCAACGGTAGAATAATGAGGGTCCCTAGATGTTAACCGAAGCATTGAGAACATTGTAAGTGTACAGACAGTTTATTGAACGAAGAGCTGCGGGAGCTCCGTGAAAGGGCTACGAGAGAGAGAGAGCTACCGGTAGTCAATGCCGCAACACATCCTCGTACTTCGGGAAACTGGTGGTGTACCTGCGGACATTGTGAAGCTATGGCCACCGAATAGGAGTGTCTGTGTTGCACGGAGTGGGACCTGTTGCGTCGCGACACCCAAAAGACGCAGTGTTTTTTACAGTCTGAAGATTTCCCCTCTCTGATAAACAGGGCTGTACAGTTATCCGCTGAGTAAGTACACTAGACAAGTTATGTTTTACATCGGTGCGATTATTTCAGATATATTGAGGAAATTGCTTTTGATTTTAGTTTGCATCGCCAGCTGTAAGTCATGACTGGTTTTCAAGACGGCGGCCGCATGTAAACATGAACGCGAGTGTCTTTATAATCTATCTTTTCCATACACTGTCTGTACACTTACAAAGTTCTCAATGCTTCGGTTAACATTTAGGGACCCTCATTATGCTACCGTTGAAGTTTGGTCATATTTTGAGCCTTTTTATTGGTATAAATAGTGATTTGTTTTTACTTTCCCTGTGCCCCGAATACTAGCATTGTAAGCTAATCAGTGGTTGTTGTAGCTTGTTTCAAGCTACAAACACATTTGATTAGCATGAAAACATGTCTCAGAGAACGATCGATTGGGTACACATCTGTTATTAACCCCTAGGTTCATTTTGTGCCGGAATTGTCCTTTAAACGAGTGCTGTTAGTGCCTAAACATAATCATAAAAAACAATCACGCCTTATAGTTTTTACGGCGAGAACAGATGTTGTAGGGAAAACAACGTAGTCTGTAAATATTTTTGCAGATGTGTTCAATATAAACATTTTGAGATTTCATATGTATTTCCATTAAAAATATTTCTTCATTATGTTGAGGGTGAAATGTTTTCTATGTGATTGATTTACAGCTGAGACAGGTGTGTCTTCTGCACCTTTTTTAAATTGCCAAGAAAGTTTACCAAGAAATCCGAGGAAAGTGTCAGTAATCAAGCCATAAGTAAGTAAAGTTCTTGCAAAAAAGTCTTTTACTGAAATTACTACATTTAGTTTAATGATGACACTCACTCATGTCCTCACTGTGAATTATCAGTCCTCTGGTGGATGAAATGGGAAAAAACCCTGATATTCTATTTTTAATATTCACATTTTTCCATTTCATTGAATTCTGTAAAGTACAGCTCCACACTAAATTGGTTTGGTTTGGATCAACTCTTTGTTTCATGTTAATTACTGACATGAGCTCATCATATTTATTCCCCATTAGCTGCAGCCTTGTCTTCTAATCAATTAGTCAGACGTTTTAAAATCATTGGTGCAATTCTGTGGTCTGTGTGAGAGTCTGGGCACGTCTGAGTGTGTGTTGCCCATGCACATGTACATATGAGGTTTTGTCCTTTCCAGGTCAGCAAAACCATGAATACAGAAACTTTACCTCTTCGACTTCCATCTTGCATCTTAATAAGACTGAACTTAGTAAACCAGTTTGATGTTTTCCACATAAACAAGATTTGGAAACTCATCAATACAGAGCAGTTAATATCTGTAAAAGTAAGAAACCACAAACTAAAAACTCTCTAACTTGGCACCATTATCGGTTTCCAACTGCACACTTCTACTATGATTGATATCACTATATATGGCTACTATGCCAGCAACAGCCGTTCATTAGTGAGTTTGAAAGCTATTTGCAACAAGTAATCAGCTGCACTTATTCTGAGTAAATATAAATAATTTCATATCTGTAGAGCATATACAAGATATCCTGCTGAGAAAAGAGTCCAGTGATATTTATCTTGGAGTTTCCTGAACCAAATGTATGCTTATCTAATCTCTTTGTGTAATACCAGTAAGCTATAATAAAAACAGCAAAAAAGTAACATTCAAAGTGTTCAAATGAAAGATATAGGATATGGAACAGAAAGCCTGTTATGATGGGACTTGACAACATTAACTGTTAAAAGTTAAAGCTATAGTGCGTAGTTTCTGTCGCCTCCATGGGGAATTCTAAGTAATGACAACAACACTGTCGGTGCATCCACAAGCCTTACGTGATCGCACACACGCCCCCCACCCCTCCCCCACACAGTTGCTAGTAGCCAAGGAGGACACGGAGGATTAAAGAAACATGATGGACTCTTCAGAAGAGGTAATTATCTTCACTCGAGTTTCTGCGCTGGAAAGTCACCGGACAACACAATCTTCTGAACATAGCCATACTGAGAAATATAGAGAGAGTTGTGTGGAGCTGATGGTCTTAATTAGCTTTGTAGCAACTCATTTGGCAATGGCTTGAATGTAACGGACGTATATTAATATCAAAAAGATAGCCACTAAAGCTTTAAAACCCATTCTTAATTCCAATATTAATCAACGGCCAGAAGAAAAGAAAACTCCAACTTTTAGAGTTTGTGATGACGCCTGCAGCTGCATTTTGCTCTAGACCGGGGACCAAACTCTGACTCAGGTCAAAGTAGAGTTTACAGTTCAGATGAGATGAAGGCACTAATGACGCTCTCAAAGCCTATAAAGGACAGGCAGGATTTTTTTCTGAGTCTTTTCTTCAGCTGCAGGAGGGGACTGAACCCTCCTGACCTGATCAGTGAAACAGTGTAAGAGTTGTGTGCGATCCCCAGGTCTGTAATAGATGGTGCAACATGGGCTGACAAGATTAGATTTTGTTGTGTTGCTAGAACTTGGAGGATCACACAGAACAAACTCTGATCCTATCTCTCTTGTTTATTTAGAATTATTTAGGAGAATTAGTTGCACTGGTACACCATCCAGTATTTATTCTGGGCATTTGCGAGCGGCTGTCAGTGAGGAGTGATATCAAAGTACTGGCAACGCTGTCGAGTACAAACAAAACTGTAATGTTCACTTCTCACAAAAAATATATTTATTTTATTTTTGGCCTACGCATATACACATTTGTTTGTTACTTTGTTCAAACACATTTTCTCTCCCCGAACATTTTACTGCCCCTTTGATAGTCACAGGCAGCCTCCAATGTGGCAACTGTGTCCTAAGTGTTTCTGTGAATCCCAACTCAAAATTTTCCGTTAACGTCAAATCATCAGTTGAGGATGCTCTAATTAGGGTTGAAAATGTTCCTGTGATTTAAAAAAAAAAAAAAAAAGATTACTTCCTGATAATACAGTATATCCCTCTCTTACCAGGATTCCCAGGATTTCTTCATCATACATTCATTTTGATTTTAAAAGCTTAACTGCAGATAATTCATCATATCATACATCATGACATTTAGTCAAAAGTTATTCCTTTATATTTACACTTTGTATGAATTGCTTTTAATTTTGTATTAACTATTTTTAATTGTGTATTAACTTGTATTAATTTCTAACTGTGTTTTAATGTTTTATGTAAAGCACATTGAATTGCACCGCTGCTGAAATGTGCTATACAAATAAATTTGCCTTGCCTTGCCTATATTAGTTAGATTATGTACTTTATTTTTAGTGAAACAACATTTTTTCTTAAAAATGGAGAGAACAAAATGACAACCAATCAAAATCATTTGATCCTTTGTTTTTCAGCGTATACGATTTTTATATCTCAGTGGGTCTATTGGGGAGTCCAACCATCTTCGTAGACCTGACCTGAGTGTAATGGCAGGGAAGGAATATCCATTGTATGCATCCATTTTGGCATGTTGCATGTTAGTAGACTCTTGGGTGTAATGTTAGCACCTGTTTCATCATTTGATGCTCCATCTGTTGCACACTGCTCTGCAATATCACCCCACTGCTCTTATTTGGGTGATTTGCAGGTCTGATTCAGCCGCTTTAATTGACAAGATACCTTGAATACAGATAAGGAGAGAGAGAGTGGGGACGACATGCAGCAAAGGGCCGTGGGTCGGATTCAAACCTGCGTCGCTGTCAAGGACTCAGCCTACATGGGGCGCACACTCTACTGCGTGAGCTAGAGGTCACCCCCCGCAGGATGCACACTTTTTACTAGGGCTGTCAGCATTAACACGTTAATCGCGATGAGATTAAAGACCGAGCATAACGTGTTATAATTGTGTTCATCACATTAATCACATACACCAAAGATTCTTTATTTTACACCGTCACTGGTGCTGTTACCAAATAATCTTTGCTATGAAGAAGCACTACACTCTAGAATCTTTGGCTGCTACTATTTTGACCCTTTGAGGCACCTTTACTTGTTGTCAAGCTGCCACAGACACTTCCTACCTCCTGCTGCAGCCATGGAGATGAACAACACAGTTCTAAATGGTGCGTTTTACTTTAAAAAACTCCCAGATGGCTCCGTTGACAAGTCAAAAGCAATATGCACCTTGTGTGAAATGGAACTAAAATATCACCGAAGCACTTCAAGTTTAAGCTACCATCTACGAGCTAAGCATGCAGCTAGTACAGCTAATCAGGTTGATGCTAGTGGACTCAGGCAAAGCACTATTTTGGAGCGTGCAAGTCGCCACAGACCTGTGGATGAAACCAAATCGAAACAATTAACCCATTGTGAAATGGGTGCCAACTAACTGCAGACCATCTTGACATCTTGTGCATGCACTTTTGCTGTATAATTTATTTTTACATTTTTAAAAAGCAAGCTTAAGGTAATAAGGCTATATTTCTGAAGACATTGATTGTGTTACCTCAGTCTCGTTGTACATCTTTTGATTTGAAATAATCAATTAAATCTAAAAGTCAAGTTCATAAAGTAACTTTCTTTGCATTCATTTGATTCCCAATCAAGATACACTGGTAAGAATGTGTTTACATTGATAATACAGACTTAAAAACAGTTATGAAATGCAAAATAATTGAACTTTAATCATGTGATAAAACATGCGATTTATCGCGATTAACTATTGAAATTCAGCGATTAAGAAGAAATGTATCGTTTGACAGCCCTACTTTTTACACAACAGCATTCAAAGCGTTGACCCAAACTGGCAACTAAAGGTTGACTTGGATTTGGGTACAGCCTTAATCACATTCCATTTTTCAAACTGATTCAGTGTCAATGTATTGACCTCGTGGCACCTGTGAAACACCAATAAACACCACATGAAAAGCCGTGCTTTGAGGCTGTTCTTTAGTCAGGGTACATAGCTTTGAAGTCATGACACACTTGGCAAAGTCACATTTCTTTCATGTGTACGTCACTGAGGGCCTTCTAATATAAAGAAATGGAGCTTGACTCAGCCAGCACCCTCTGTCATCTACATAAGATTAGATGGAGATTTGGTGTTGTTTAAGTAATGTCTGTTTTTAGAACTGTGTGCCGACAAGAAAAGGAAAAGTTTAAACACAGCTCCTCGATGCTGATGGATGACTGCAATGAACAAGCTCATTTGAAGTAATCACCCCGCTCCCTCTTGTCCCCTGCAAAACCTCATTGGACAGATAAATTGTTTGCCCTGCTCCTTATTTTTATCCTTATTTTCTGCCAATTATGAATGATTATGCCATTTTACATTAACTTTTATGTTTAACTTCAAGATGCCTGCTGAGAACATTTACATAACTTTGTCCACATTATACTGGAGAGTGAAATTCTGTTAGTTCTGTTTAAGAGTCAAAACGAGCCTTGCCTGGAGAGTTACATGGACTACCTTCGTTCAGACAGCATCATTTTGTGAGACCCCCCCAGTGGTTAAAAGATCAAGATGTGAAAGATAAGGAGATCTGTTTGGAAATACATCGGGGCTGCATGGGTTCATATTTTTAAATTTGTCACTTTGGCAAATCCTCCTCATTTCATGGTTCTCTGCAAACCCAACTGTAAAGATGATGAAAATGTTAGAGGTCTTTGTGACATTCTTAGTGTAGCTAGGAAATGAAGCTTCCAGTGACAGCTCTGTTTGGTGGGAAAGAAAATTTATTTACATATTGATTGTTATTTTCCCCTGAGGATTTATTTTTTCTGTTTGAAATAGCCGAGAGAAAGAGAAATAACAACAATGGTGTTTTATTATGTACGGCTCATATCTCATATATGTGTCAGTTTACAACCAGAACTGTCAGATAAAGACAGATTGTCCTATTTTTGTGTAGATACGAACAGTGACCTTGTGGTTATTTTGTTGCAACCAGTTTTTTTCTTTTTTTGTCTGCCTGTTTGGCAATTTCACACTTCACCATAACATTGCTTGTGATGAAATAGGTGGGAGAGCTCACTAGAGGGGATACGCGGTACAAACTCAGTGGTGCAGTGCAGTCGTGGTTTCAAAACTTGCACCTCTACCTTCGCCGACTCACATCACGTCTTAATGTAAGCGCCCCATGCTGCAGTCATAGCTGCATGTGGTCTAGCCACCCTATAAAAAATCATATCTCCTCATGTGTTTTGTGTATGTCTACTTCACTTCAACATAACTTCTTCAACATTTACATGTAGGTTCAAAATGTGACTAGAATGCATTTAAGGCAATAAGAACATTTAAGATGCAAGATGACGTGAATGGGTTTTTATAGAAATATGTCTGCGGGCTGTTTTTAAGGTCATTATGTTTGATGAAATCCATGAAGACAACAGGAGCTGTATTAGGCCCTCTAATTTAAGGGATTGGTGTGCAATATAATGCAGTAAGCGTCATCCAATGTACATAACTAGATTTGCTCAAACAGCACCAAAAGGATTAAAAAAATGATGCTTGTGGTTAGCAAGTTGATTGGCAATAACTCCCACTCACACACAGTGCACTGCCTCTGACAGGAATCTGATTTATGGATAGTGACATCCTGGTGAACCTGTTGAAATTGTACATGGCTTCATGAAATATCATACAATACCCTACATTTCTCTTTCCCCACTCTTTTCCGCACTCTTGACTACATCCTTACTCTGTATCTTTATCCCTGACTGCTGGTTTGTCAGTCGTGCAACACCTGCATGTGTCATCTCCTCCTATCCAAAAGGTTTCCCAAAACTAATGTCTGAATCGGTGCTTGTTTTATAGAAAAACAGACATGATAACCAAAATCCAGATCCAACTTCTATTTGTTCTGAAGCTTTCAACAAACTGAGCAGAAAAAAATAACCTTGGCGGAGGTAATTAAAAGAAAATCTACTATTACTCTATATATACTACTAAACTAAAATCTTATACTCAAAATCAAACTAAGTGGGTCTCGTTGTACATTATACAGTAAGTAAGCCACTGACTGAAAATAATTGACTTTTGAGTGTTACAAACTGCATTTAACAAAATAAAGAAATCATCAAAGTTGTAACATTGCATGAGGTTATTGTTATGTTGGAAGGCAATGCACACAATGTACCTACCTAAATCAACCCCTGCAGCTACTCCAACTTTTGCATGCTACTACTGAAGCAAAGGATCTGGTCAGGACATTTCCAGAAAACTATTGGCCCTACCTAACATCATGAACTTTTTTCCCACAGTATCCAGTCTGTTTTCCTCTACAGGTCTTAGAGCCATCAATGAAAAGGTTCAATATACTGTATGTGTACAGTAAAAGGTAACACTCCCTGCTACAAAACTTGTACAATCTTGGTACAATCTAAAGGTTAGAGTTGAACTTTTAGTCAATTTAATAGCCTTGCGGAAAAGGATCACAGAAAAGGTTTTGAAACGTCCATCTTTATTCTTAACTTCACTTCAGAGCTCCATTTACTATCGAAGCCATTCATTTTTCTATCTGTGCATCGACCTACAAAGCCATTCTGTTTGATTGAAAGCTGCATCGCCTCGTGATGCACGCATCTTTAAAGGCAAGTGATAACAGTAATTGAAATTGAGCGCTGTTGCTCGGCACTCCCGATATAATTGACTTGCTACACCTCACAGCAAACGCGGCTCGCACAATTCGCAGCAGACGTCCTGTATTGCAATTTCAAATCCATCCATTTCATTCAGTACAGACAGGCAGTGTATTATGTTTGTACTTACAGCATTCAAAATCCTCTCCAAAGCTCTCTTTAGTGTTGAACGAGAAACACCCCCTGAAAGGTGTTATTCAGTATGAATTAGGCGAAAAAGTTACTGTATGTAATGTAATGTAAAGAGAAAAACACATTAAAAATGATAGGAATAAGTTTTCAGAAAGCTGGTAAAATGAGACTTTCATGGTTTCAGTCTACAGTCAAAACCTTGGGCTGTACCTAAATCCTATTAAAAGTTAACATTTAAAAAAGTGCTTGAAGAGAAAAATGTAATTTAACTCTATCAAAGCAGCTTGTCTGAAGGTGAGCCTGTTGACAGAGTGAGATTATGCTAACAAAAATGGTGAAAAACCTATTCTTAAGATTCTTCAGAAAAAAAGTTAATACAACAGTTGACTAAATATTATATTTAATCAATTATTAATTGTTACTCTTAAAACAACTGTAATCATGCAATATTATACAATTAATACTATAATGCTACGAGTTGAGAAACTCCAACATCTTTGGATTTTCAAATAAACTTATTCAGAGTCATTAGGTAGACATTTACATCACAAGCTGTAGCATGAATCATGATTTGAACTTACATTTGAAGTGAGTTCAAAGAGTTGTGCCTTGTGGAGCAAAGATTTAAGTCAACAGCCGAGTATGTTTCTCCGCATCTCAGTAAGAGAGCTTTAAACCATTTAAAATGTTTTACAGTCTTATTATAATGGACAGAGCTATTGGTTGGTGTGAATGCAGTTTATAGATGAGTTAACTCAGTAAATCAGTGCAATTAAAATCGCCATTAAAACTCAAGGCAGGCTATCCGAGCACAAGTGCTATTTATTGTTTGTTGTTTTATTACAGGTTCTCCTTATAAACTGAGGAGAATTTGACTTCTCTTTCTTGAAAAATGCTGAAAGCACTTCTTGTAAATCTCATTGAATTTCACATTGTTAGTTTAGCTGCCGCCTTTCTTATTCACTCACTATCTCACTCTACCTTTTGTGTCTTTTGTGTCCGTTTATACATGCTATACTTCCTTTTAAATGGCACATTTGATGACATACATGCATGAGGGATCAACTGAAATTTGAAGATGTATGCTCATCAATCTGCTTATAATGGGTGGTGGATTGTTCTTCTACATTGACATTTCTGCTTGTGTGACCTTTGGTAAACTAATGCACCGGTACAACCCATTAAACAACCGATTTAAAGCTTGATACATATTGCAATATTCTGCGATAGATTGCAATGTATTACCTTTTTTCAAAGATGTTTCCAATTTCAAATCATGTCCCCAAAAGCAAACTTTGTCAACATCAGTTTTATCTAAAAAGATAAATTTCTGTTGGTTCATCCCACTTCAATTTTATTGCTGCAAAATGGGATTGTCATGCAGACAAACTGACCAACACATACAGTATATAATAAAAGATCAATAATTGATGTCTGTGTATCGATACAGTATTGCCACGGAAAATTTCGTGATACTATGCTGTATTGATTTTCCCCCCAACCCCTACAAAATAGCATCGGGAAGGAACTTGTTTTGGTGGAACATGTACACGTAGGCAGGTGAGATCTGGAATTAAAATGGCTGTCGAGTGTGTAATGAGAATTTTACTACCGTCCACCAGTGTAAATGTAAAACATAAAATACACAAATAAGAGCAGGCTGTCCTTCAGGAAGTTAGTTAGTGGAGGTGGTTAAGTGCTGCCCTTCCTTAACTAACTTCACATTGATGCAGAATATGTTGTTTTAAAGTGTGTCCATCTGGTGATTATTAAACAGCCTGGTGTCTGACCTGCATTGCACATATAGCACCTGGTTGTGACTGAGCTGTTTGTCTTTGCTTTTCCAAACTTAAAAAGATAGTTTTTATAGCTTTACATAATTACTGCAGAGCAATGTTTTTGACACATCTCAATACATTATCAAAGTTACTACATGACAGTTAAAACGACCACCTCACTCATTAAATGTCTGGCCTTTGCTGTGGGATGTAGAGCCACTGCTTGCTTTCCCTCAAAAGTAATGAGCTTAATATTATAATAAAAATGTAATGTAATAATTTCTTCTGATGTTAGATGCTCTTTTTTGAAATGCCGTGGGGAAACCTGTGATTAGATGCTCTTCATTAGTGATGGATATGTAGCAAAAGCATTAATACTGTGATACCTGAAGTATTCATTCAAAACATCTTGATCCATCTTTAACAGCTTGATCAAAACAAGCTGAATTTAAGCAATGCAGCCTCACAAATATGCAGATTCTTCTTCTTCTTCTATCCTGCTAAATGTCAACCTATTCAACAGGATTAAGACCCTTTGCCATTGCAGAAGCCAATGTGCAGGATTTTCCAAATTCCAGCTATACTGTAACAATCAGCAGTACACAAAGGAGAGGGGTGAATAATCATTACAATCAGATGTAAGAAATGAACTCTGTTGTTCCACTGTCTGAAGTTAAGAGTACAGTTAGTCTATAAAACAATCATTCGTTAAATTCCTACTCTTTCCAGGCTTGAGATGTTACAGATTTCAGAAATAAGTATGAAGTTATTTCACCACAAAACAGTAATGTAAATACTGTTAATGTACAATGTACTTGCTGAAAGCAGAGTGATGTGCCGTGTGACCTTTAGTTGAGGACGTCACACAGTGTTTGATAAGTGAGATGAATTTGTAAACATGATGAAACACAGCATGATAAAAGATCTCAGTATCGTACCTAGTTATATTTGTGCAGGAAAGGTGCATTTGGTCCTGTTGATGCGTGTACTGACCTTCAGTGTCCTATACTGGTCTCTGTTAGAAGCTTTCGAGAACGCACACACACACACACACACACACACACACACACACACACACACACACACACACACACACACTCTCTCTCTGTGTGTTGCTGGAGAGAAACGCTGATCTTCTGCATGAGCAGATATGGTTATGCAATGTCTCACCACAGCAGGTGCGACACACTGACAGTGCCGTGTTGTGCAAAGTGAGGAGGTAGAGGCGGACAGCCAGGGCTATTTTTAAAGCCACTATCGGAGCCATCGGTAAGGTCGGCTCGGATGCAGCATTATTTTGCGTGCCTGCTGACTTCTAGGAAGGTTCTTTAAGTTTTTTTTCCCCACCGGTTTCAGTCGTGAGCTTGGATGGTGGAAATAAAAATGCATACAGATGAATATTTGAAAAGGACTCTACTGCGATGAAAAGGGACGTGCAGAGCCAGATCTGTCAGTGATGAGCCACTTTTAAAGTTTTAAGTGGTGCTCTGAAAGGAAGGACGGAATTATACTGACTATAATACTGTGCTGCAGACATGTTTTTTTAAGATGCCACATAAAAGATACTCAGGGACAATTTGTTCCAGGCAGGATCATGAGTGTGTATTAAGACTATCAAGCATCTGTATGTCCTCCATGTATCTATCCTCTCTCACTATAGCCATAAAGCAAATCAAGCATCTCATTGAGTTATGAGAATTAAACTTTCCTTTTTTACATCAGTGCAGCTGATTTACTCCTGTATCTGTTAAGAGCCAGTGGTGACTCTGAGCATCCAGCATGGAATATTATGATCATTTACTCAGTGGGTGTATCTGTGCACCGTTGGCCCTTCTATCTGAGCCCAGCATAGTTAGTCTAACCTCGGCTACCTCTTGCACTGCAAGCAGGCAACTGTGGCTAAGAACCCACTACTTTACACCCAGTACCGAATTCAATTAACTGCTCAACTGGAAAATGAGTGTTTGGGGAAATAAAGCATAGAACTAGGAGGCAAAGAAACAGGGGCATTACTATAGATGATGTGATCGTCCTCATTTGTTATGATTTGCTGGAGCAAGGCAGCGGGCAGAGTAAATGTTTTGCAACAGGAGGTGTTCAGGGCATTCGGTTTTAATGTGAAAAGCTTAATAGAGTTCAATGTGACAATTAAAATAACTTCTGCTGAGCTCTTAACAAAATAAGAGATTAAAACAAAAGGATAAAAAAGTATGTAAAGTCAGTGCCTCTAGGCTGCAATATGTTCGGTTTAATAAGATTGTTTTATTTCATTTGGATATTATGCATCCAGGAACATTGCCAAACAAAGAGAATATTTTGAGTAACCCAAACTAATCACCAGATTGGATACAACAAGCTTCTTTCTCGATATGATGTTCTTTGGTATTTACCGGGTAGGAGTGTAGCAATTTTTTTTTTCTGTATTACATTGTTTTCTACTGACCATTATATTCCTTATATGTGTAGTTTTAATTCCCAACAAGATATACAAAATAACATTATATTGTAACCATGTTACCATTATGAATAACAAATACAGTAACACTTTTATTTAAACACCACCTTTAAAAAATGTTAGAAGTAATTCTAAACTGAGTCTGAATAAAAGCTGAGTGACTCCTAATGTCAGAGGAACTCATTGGACAATATTGTATGATTCATCTTTAAAGAGCAAAGGAAAAAAAGGGCGAAAATCCGCGTAGGGAGGTTGGTCGGGGTGGTGGATGGGTAAAACACAGGACTTTTACCCAGGAGACCGGGGATCGTGTCCCGCGTGTCACGTTTCCTTCGTGTCCCTAGTGTCACGTTTCCTTCGTGTCCCGCTTGTCACGTTTCCTAAACACAACTGTTGCTTTCTTCTTTTCCTAAACCCAACCGGTTCTTCTTTTCCTAAACTCAACCGGTTCTTCTTTTCCTAAACTCAACCCTGTTCTTCTTTTCCTAAACCCAACCGGTTCTTCTTTTCCTAAACTCAACCGGTTCTTCTTTTCCTAAACTCAACCCTGTTCTTCTTTTACTAAACCCAACCGGTTCTTCTTTTCCTAAACTCAACCCTGTTCTTCTTTTACTAAACCCAACCGGTTCTTCTTTTCCTAAACTCAACCCACCCACTGTATACGGCCCTCAAAATGCTTACAGATAACAAGCCACTTGGCTTAAGAAAGTGGGCGTGTATGTTTACGCAAAGTCATGATGTCATGTTGGTCTATGATTTAAAACGGCCATAATAGCTCATTGGGACATGTTGTATTGAAAAAATGCAGGTTGTGCATGCAGTGGGAGAGGAGGTCCAGGTGATTATAAAGTTAGTTTGAATTTTTTATTGAAAAAAAAAAAAAGGTTATTGACAAAGATCTGAAAGTTTTCTTTGGAAATTTTCATGCACTTTTGAGACTTACTTCAGTCCTGCACGTCACGCAAGGTGCCAGACTTCAATGTCAGATCATGAGGTAAAAATACCACCTGTGCAACATCAGTCAAGCTTTATCTTGCACTGCACACCAACTCTTTTGAAATGAGGATGAACCTTGTCAAATGTCTGAATTTTGAACTTCTATCTACATCTCCCTGTTTGTATCTCATTTGGTAGCAATCTGACAAATCGGAATAATGAAAAGCCATGCTGCTTTGGCTGCTAGCAGTTCCTAGTCTCACTGTACAGGAGAGGAATATTATACTGGAATAATTTCAGATGAATTATTTGTTTATATGTATATCTGAAAAATGTATTGGTATTCCTAATATATAACCTAAAGATATTCCGTTTACTATAAATCAAAGACAAGCTGCAAATGCTCGTAATTAACACACCAGAACTAAGGACTGTGATGTAAACGATTAATAGATTATCAAAATAGTTGGCTATTACTTTTCTGGCGAGCAGCTTATTGATTAATTGACTAATTGTTACAACTCTAACCCACATGCCTCCTGAAAGGTGTAGGGTCTATGCTACTGATCCACTTTGATAAACTCAGTCCCACTTCAGACATGTAAACACACACAGCCCTACAGCTATTAATTAAAAGACACACCTTAGAGACAGTAAACAAGCTCTGTCCTGGCAGTTCAAGTGACATACCTTACCATTGTAGGAGACAGTGGACCACATCAGTGGCTGCAGGTGCTCCACACTCCCTTCCTGTAGCAGGTTTTTATCTACAAGTAGAGAACTTGTAATGAAACAGGAGTGTAGTCGTTTAGAGAAAAGCTGTTGATAGTAACACTAAAAACCGAGGCTGCGACGATTCCTCTGAGGGTTGTCTCACAGTCGCCACAAGCTGGTGACAAGCAGTTGTAAAGGATGCTCATGAGCAGAAATGCACTCAGAAATCAAAACTCTTTCTCCTTTTTTTCCCTTCCCAGTCTTATATGTGTTTTCCTCTCCTAAACCTCAGAGTTTTGGAAGGGCAACCAACTGTGTACTTTTTATTGTAACCTCATGGGACGATAATGCCTCTATTTCATCTGAACACTTCAAAAAATCTGAAAATCTCCTTCCCTTTATCCTTTCTAAGTCTCTCTCTCTCTCTCTCTCTCTCCCTCCTTTCTTATCTGTCTTATTGCCCTCATGGTTGACCAAAAGAAAATCTCCTACTGCCAGAGGAACCATCGGAGCTTGTCCCAAAGCAATTACAAGCCTGGCTATTTCTTACCCTCAGCTAAACATATTACAGACTGATATTGCATGATTTCCTTCTCCTACCTCTTCTACCCAAAGATAACAGTGAAAAGTACACTCATACTGCAGTGAAATTGTCTGGGGAACTTCTAGAAAGACTTTGCCTCTGAAGTTAAGCCTTTGGAAAACCTCCCTTTGATTGCAGTTTGAAATTAAGAGCCCAAGCTGGCAGTCTGCGTGAACAATAAGAAGAAAATCAGGCTGTGCTAGTAATGGGAAAGTTAATAGGATTGCAGGAGAGACGATAACAACTTTCAAACACTTTATAACATAAATGTGCAGGTCATTTTCAATGTTGTTCTCATGTTTATATAAGCGCATTTATGTAACACTTCCAACATAGCACAAGTCTGAACTGATTGTAATCATTTTGTCATTTAACATTATCTTTTATCAATAAAAATAATTATATCAGTTAATACTAAACCACAAAATACTGTGAATTTGACAACTTTAAGTTGTAGAGGAGTTTTTTCTAATGCAGGACCTGGTGGCCTAGGGTCAAGGCGCGACTATGAACCATAACATCCTCAGTTTGCACCTGGCCAGTGGTTACACTTGTCTTTTCAATGCGTCTTTTGTCGGGCGATTATTCCAGAACGCATTGACAGTCAAGTCTAGGCTACGCTCAGAGATTAGATCTTGCTCACATTGGGATCCAATCAGCCGGACCACATGCTGAGGTGGCCTGGCTCGCATTGACTTTGGATCACAGTGAGGTGTAGACAGCATGTGGCCACAATCCGGACAATTTATCAAACATAGGTCTCGTGACATCTTCCTGCCACAGAGGAGCAAAGGGAAGTGATTCAAAGATGGAGGAAAACCAGGGCTGGAGCAGAGCTGAGACCCACTGTCTTATAGCACTGTGGTCATTGTAGCTGTGTAAATCCTTTGTCTCCGCTGCTCTCTCCTCAACAGAGCGCCTCTCTTATGGGCCACCATTACAAAATAAACGCAATATTAAGAAAAGAATAAGGCTCTCTCTTGCACCAACTGCCATTTTGGATGCACCGATTGCGCGGGAATATATCCGCGCGGAAATATATCCGATCAGGAAGGTAGCTTTGATGTGTCAAGTAGGAAAGCTAATTTAGATTTTTCTATCTGGCCGATAGCCAACCCTCGTTAACCGATCATTAACCGTTAACTGACAAGCAGGCAACAGAGTCCCAGTTCACCCATCCAGGACGATCGGACATACTTTTTCGCGCTCCGCGTCTGTGGACAGCTGCTTATACTGGTCACGCAGCCACGATGCTGCATGCATTGTCGTGTACACATGCAGCCACTCCTAGAACCGCTTGCCGTGCAACCGAAAGAAGTTAAGAGCTGCCAACGGAGCAAATGTCTGAGCCCGCATCCACCTGTGAGTAGAAAATGGTTTATTTCTCAGAGCGATAAGGACTTTGGTAAAATTTCCCTTAGAGAACAGACAATGATAGTCTACCCTGCTGTTCGTTACAAACTGCATATGAAGTTCACATGAAGGGCAGCTGACGTCACCTTTTTTTTCATTTTCTCTGTGAATAAACAAGCACAAGTTTTTTTCTTGCTACCTGGTGCTGACTTATTGTTCAGGAAGACAGTTTTCCCGTGGGGGGACCAGGTCAGCCGCTGTGCCAAGCCTGAGAGTATCAAAATGGAGGTGACAGGATGTTGATGAGGAGGCCCGAAGCGTTACCTCCAACTGCCGTGCCCTGCAGTGCTCCACTCTGCCAGCCGGTAATGAACCTGTGAGGCTCCACTCCGCTCACCTGTCACCCAGTCATTCTCTACCAACCGCATTTTCACCCCAGAGAGAAACAGAAACGGAGCGTTCAGTATTGTTTGTTTGCAGACAAACAACACATTTTGTATGCTACCTGTGTCGGTCTAACTTGTTGTATGAAGCGCATGAATTTAAAATAACAGCAGGGAAATATGGAGTCCGTCAAGAGTACAAAACTGTTGAGTGAGCAAGCGGTAAAGTGAGAAAAGCAGTGGAGGGACACGACGGAAAAGTAAGTGCAAAGGGGCAAAATGTTTTGAAGAAGCTGCAGGTGTGAGTTAATAGAGGTAGATTGTGTGTGTGTGTGTGTGTGTGTGTGTGTGTGTGTGTGTGTGTGTGTGTGTGTGTGTGTGTGTGTATATACTCCCATGTCACCCCTCTGAGCTCTTGTGCCCAGCAGACTGGATCTCTCTCTCCTTCCTCAATCCCTCAAACCCACTGATGGAGAACACAACCTCGATATGTAAGCTGACAGAGGATTTTCACTCTCACTCCATCATTCTTCCTCCATATTCTCTCTCTTTCGCATTTCGCATCTCTTTTGGTGAGCCATAAAACCTTAAACAATTCCTATAGAGTACCAAAGTAGGAGGAGTCATTTCGGGTGCCAAGGGTTCTGGAAGTTAAAGTCATATTCATTTCCTCACATAGATAATGTTAGGCGACTAGTAGGTGGAGCTCTTCCAAGGCTTGGATGGACACAAAACTCTCCTGGTTCAATCCTTATTAAGAAAAATACGGCCAAATGTGTTACAAAATATCTGGTCCTTGGATAAAAAGTCAAAGGCACAAGCCTGTGTCTATACAAACAAAAGGAGAGAAGTCAGGCATTAAAACATGTCCTCCAAGCTAAATAATAAAATAATGTGCTTGCCTTCCAAAACGACCTTTATAAGTGTTTTCTGACTCTGCGACCCGATCAACAGAACGTGTTCGCTGGTGCAAAAAACGTGGCTCTGTGCTAACAGGTGGTTGTACATCAGGGTGAAACCCATGTCTCTGTTCAAGGATGATCTTTGTCTTTAAATGAGAATGGCTTGTAAAAAATCTGTCTGATCTAACTATACAGTATAGTTGCAATGTTTTGCAGTGTTTTTACAATGTCATGCTACTTTCACATTTGCTTCTGAGAGACACTAGTTGCTATTCACATGTCCATATAAAAAAAAAAAACGTAAACATACTGTAGGTTGTTTTAGGCATGTTACCAAACTACTATTTCTTCTTTTTAGTATTATCATGTTTTTGAACATTGAATGCCTTTTAGAAAGCCAACAGTAGGGAAATGACCACCTAAATCAGGGAGAGAAAGATGGGTGGCCCTGTTTTTAGGACAGTCTTATCATTTCTGTAAAAAAAAAACAAAAAAGATTAAACATGGCGAGATTTCTCGTCGAGGTGTGTCTCGCGATATCAGTACACAAATGCAGAGCAGCAGCCTTGAAATTAGCATAGAAAATCCCCTGGCCGTTCTCCAAAGTTGACTCTGAGTTTACTTTTGCAAAGCAATAGCTGAAGAAAAAAAGCTGCCTATAAAACCGATTGTTAGAGAGTACCGCCGCTCTCTCTCTCTCTCTCTCTCTCTCTCTCTCTCTCTCTCTCTCTCTCTCTCTCTCTCTCTCTCGCCTCCGCTGTCTCCGCCATGGCCACCACTCCGGGGGCACTTCCCCCGGAGCTAGGCGGCTCCTCTACTGCAGCACCGTCGCCACGACAACCGCCATAAGAGGAAACGCCCCACAGCCTCTGCTGCGGCTGCGTCCTCCCAGGCTGCGTCCTACACTTCTCCGCCCGGCGCCCCTCCTCCTCCGCAGCGGCCGGCTCCACCTGACCGGCAGGCTTCACGGGGCCGGAGGACCATGAGGGCAGCCCCCACCTGGTCTAACCCACCCCCCCGAGCCACCCAGCAAGCAGCGGCAACGGTGGCAATGACGGGGCGCGGGGAACGTCTGGTCACCACGGTTGAGAGCTGGAACCCCAATGGCCCTTTTAAGGGCCACTTCTATCCATCTAAAGAGCAGTTTCCCCTCAACCAAGCAGCCTTTGTTCCCACTGAACATTGAGCTGACATGTCATTCCCCACACAAACACACACCGGCCCGCCGCTACACGCGGTGCTCCGTCGCTCTCTCACTATGCAGACAGCGGGAGCGAGCGCCCACTCACAATAAGCGGTGCCGCGCAGGCATCCTTCTCCCCCCGGCTATTCCAGCGGGATGAGGAGGACAGTGGCCGCTCCAGCCCCACACGGCGGCAACCGGCCACTGCCCTTTCGACAGAGCCCTACCATGGGCTGGGTGACACAATCACACATCTCGCTCAGCGGCGGAATGGGCTCTACGCACCTTGCTGGCCATGGTATCGCCATTGCATGGCATGGAAAAGCCTGACACACATGGACTCATGGATGTCAAAGCTTATCACACAGGGCTACACACTCCAGTTCGCCTCCCCCCCCCCGCCTCACTTTTTTCTTTACAATAATTTAATGAACTTACTTACTTAAATATCATACAAGAGGAGCAACTGACAAAAGTGGCCATTTCCCGCGTCCCTCCAGGGGAGGAGAATGAGGGGTTTTACTCCCGCTACTTTCTCACATACTTTCAAAAAGACAGGCGGGTTGTGCCCCATTCTCGACCTGTCCCAATTCAACCGGCGCATCATGGAGCGTCCATTCCACATGCTGACGGTCAAGCACGTGTTGGAATGTGTGCGTCACCACGAGTGGTTTATGTCTGTGGATCTGAAAGACGCATACTTTCACATCCAAATTATTCCCAGACACAGGAGATTCCTGCGCTTTTTTTCCCAAGGGGCCCATTTTCAGTACAATCGGCTGCCGTTCGGGTACTTGCTAGCCCCCCGCACTTTTTCCAAGTGCATGGAGATGGCACTTCAAGGCATCAGAGTCCTTTTTTTATCTGGACGATTTGCTCATTTTAGCCCCCCTCTCGGGAAAAGGCTGCTATGGAAGTTCTGCAACATCTGCAGACACTGGGCTTCGCCATACAATGGCAGAAGAGCTCACTGGTACCCGCACAGTCGATAGTTTATCTGGGCGTGGACATAAACTCGATTGTCATGAGAGCCAAGCTGTCAGCGCCAAGGCGGGATGCACTGATCTCATTATTGTCGCGCACCGCACCACACGCGACAGTGTCAGTGCTGTCTGTGATGCATCTTCTGGGCATGATGTCTGCGAGTCACGTGGTAGTCCCTCTGGGTCTCCTCCACATGAGGACAATCCAGAGGTGGTTCCATCATCAGCACCTCGACCCTATACGCCACAAGTGGTGGATGCTGACCATCCCTGATTCTCTTCAGTTGGACCTGGCATATTGGGGAAACCCCCGGACCCTGTCAACCGGGGTTCCCCTGGGCAAAGTGATGTCATACGTGACAGTGTACACAGACTCATCCCTTACTGGCTGGGGAGGAATGTGCGAATCACAGGTGGTGGGAGGGGAATGGCCACCTCCCCCTCTCCCCCACATAAACTACCTGGAGCTGTCCACGGTGCTGAAAGTGTTACAACACTTCACCCCAGTGGTAGCGGGGTGGCATGTCGTCATGCGGACAGACAACATTACAGCAGAAGCGTTCATAAACCGTCAAGGCGGCGTGCGCTCAGCCCGTCTATTGGAGATAGCCAGAAGCCTCCTGTTGTGGTCCCACAGTCATCTGTTTACATCCCCGGGGTTTTGAACCGGGCGGCAGACCTAATGTCGAGGGGAGGGCCCTCCCACAACGAGTGGAAATTGAATCCCACTATTGTTCAGAAGCTGTGGAGCAGGTTCGGGAAAGCAAAAGGGGATCTGTTCGCCTCACGCGTTATCACAATACGTTTTACGCACGCCGGACATCAGGCAAACACAGCAGCTGTTTGTACACTATAGGGCACACTCTCAAGGAGCGGCCCTTTCAAAACAGCATCTGTCTCACTGGCTGTGCGAGGCTATCACCCAGGCTTATAACACGGAGGGGGCGGAGCCCCCCCAGGGCGTCCGAGCACATTCTATGAGGGCACTGTCAGCGTCTGCGGCCCTTTTCAGGGGCACGACAGTAGCCGACATCTGCGCAGCGGCTTCCTGGGCATCCCCATGCCCATTCATCCGGTTCTATCTGCGCAATATGTTCGAGCCCTCCATGACCCACTCGGTCCTATCCACACTCAACGACAAATGATGCACCGTTGCATGTGTGTTTTTCCTGCTGTCCTCATCCCTCCTGCACTGGGTGGCTGAGAGGAACGCGGGTGTCCCATAAATTGTTAATCGTGATACAATTTATCACTAATCATGCACGCCTACAATCATGACTTGGGCCTTACAGACAATATTAGGCCAATTCATTACTATGGCAGGTTTTTTATCAGAATAACATATTATCTAATACAATCACCTGTCAGTGCATTGGGGGAAGAAATTGGTCTATGTTCTGCTTGTGGACCCTGTGTCGCATGTGGCATTGACTACATCAGCTTCGCCCTAACCCAATAGCGTAGCCTTAGAGGGCAAAGCCTATACGAAATAGAACGATAGTTACATATTGTAACTCCAGATTCTATGAGTATAGGCGCAGCCCTCTAAGATTCAGGCCACCAATAACATTAGCTGAAGAAAATGCTGATGTTGGGAGCTGAACAACGGGTCCGCTCATGTTATATACAGTAGATACAATAGTATCTGCGGACGTAGTTGAAGCCCATGCTGGATGCAAGGGCGGGAAAGAAAATCTTCACGACGAAGGGATAAACCCAATAGCGTAGCCTTAGAGGGCTCATAGAATCTGGAGTTACAATACGTAACTATCGTTCATGTTTGGACATTTCAAGAATGTAGTTGTTGTCTAATTATTCATTCCTCCATCTTGTGATCTAACAATGGGAGTTGTTGATAGAGGCTAGCAGTCCTCTACAGCTCCGTATCTCGCTGAATTTGCTAAACCATGCCCACTTTGTAGCAGTCCAGTCAAATCTGAAGGATTAGTTTAAATTCACCTTGTAATTATGCCTGACACACATATTCAGTTTTCCCTGGGGAACATAAAAAAGCTCTGTCATGTCAATATGACTTCATAGCCATCTGCCATCTATACCAGTGCTTGAGACTATACCAAAAAAAGTTAGTATTAATACTTCTCCCATTTAGCAGCTCTATTCGTCTCTTTTTCCCCAGCGTCCTTCCAACTTCATCTTGTAGATGACATCTCATTAATTTGAATAGGGTAGGTAGGTATTAGAGTAGAAATCACACTGACTAGGGCAGATAATCTCTGTTTTTCCACATTTCCCTCTTTTGTATTTCAACACCAGGCTGTCATACCTGCTTTATAAGTATCAAGGTCTGCCTTTAAGCAAAAAAAAATGTTATCAGCGTGTTTGCTCCTGGCAGCACTTTCACCTACCGTGAAGCGATTGATGAAGGACTGTGCTCAGGAAGCAACTCTTAGCTCAGGTGGAAATATGTGCCTTTCCATAAAGCATTCTGTCCAGACAAAGTGAAATGAAATATAAATTAACAAATACTCTGAGATGCAAAATATGACTGGGAGGTGATTTAATTTTGTCTCAAGAACAGTCCAGTTCACCGTCTGTCTGATTTACCACAGCCCTATATATCTGTACTCCATCAATTGGGATAATTGAAACGTATTTTAATTCAAACATTATCAATCAATCAAAGCAAATCCACCCACCAATCAAATTGATTAAATGCCATTGTGGTATATTAGTGTCTTTCACGGAGGTTGTGTGTCGTAAATAACTACACTGCGATATAATTCTTGAAATGTTTTGACAAAAATGTAAATTCAAGACTAAGCAATGCAAAGGTGTTGTGTAATATATTGCGACCACTTTATTAACAGCGAACGCAGCTGCATCTTTAGAAATGACAGGGACTCCAGCTCAGGGCCGCAGTGTCTCCCCATGGCAATATGTGGCCCTGAAATGGAAAACAATACATGCATTGGGAGCCAGGCCAGGCAGCGGGCTCAGCGGAAGCAAAGGTCGTTGTCTTTCAATAAATCAGCGGAGGCAATAGCAGGGATTATTGTATAGGCTGGCGGCCACAGTGGAGCTATTACTTATCCCCGTGTCACTGTACTGGGTCCACAGTCATTGTGCTCAGGCCAGCAGTGGGTCACACAGTAATGCCAAGAAGAGCTCAGAAACATACAATAAATCACCCTCATGCGCACATGCAAATGCATGCTTAGTACAAAAAGAATACATCTGTCTAATAGCACTGTGGATATTTGCAGTTGTGTGTGTGTGTGTGTGTGTGTGTGTGTGTGTGTGTGACGTCAGTTTGCTGCAGTTCCTCCTGACCTTATAAGGCCGCAGCTAATCTGCAGTCAGTGCAAGTGATTGTTTTAAACAATTTTGACAAAGAGGAGGTTGCTGCACGTCTGACAGGATGGAAGAAAAGAAGAGAGGAAATTAATGAAGGGGCAGATGTAGTGTTGAAGGGGTATTAACCTATAAGAGGGGCAGTTGTCGTTCAATATCTTGGCTCCTCATGCTCAGCCCCACTCCGTATACTGTAACTGTCCCTCGTGAGGCTATGAAGTCAGGGTCCTTCCTGCTACATCAGAGTGATTCAGGACCAATAAAACCGAGTGCCCCAGTACTGAGCTGAGAGGCCGAACATGATTTGTTTTCCACCTGCCGATTTTCAAGACCATTCAAAGCTTGCAGGATGCAACCAACAATATATATATATTTGTTTTATAAACTAGGCTTTAGCACTCAAACAGCCCTCTTCTCCACCACTGCTATAATATTACTACTGATCTGCAAATACAGAGCAATTCAGTTAGTTACTACTTCTATAATGATGACATATAAAAAAACGTGGATATTGCAGAATTCTATTTTGGAAAATTTCTGTAGTGTTGAAATCATTGGTCAATTAATCGATTTGGTGATTGACAGAAATAAATCAAGACAATTTGGAGTACTGATTAATTATTCATATCATTTGCCAAGAAAATGTCAAAAATCTTTAGTTCCAGTTTCCCAAAAGATTTGCTGTTATTCTCTGTTTAATATTATTGTCAATTGAATATTTTTGGCACTGTTGACATGGGACGTTTGGGATCTTGATGGGTATTTTCAATATTTTTTATATTTAAAACATAACCAATAGATTTGGTTATGGATAGTAATAATCATAATTATTTTTTTTATAGAACATGACTTAATTGTACTTTTACAGGATTTTACTAACTGTACTAAAAAGAGACAGATTCCTCTCATTTAAAATATCTTTCCACTTCTTTACAATAATTTAATGAACTTACTTACTTACTTAAATATCATACAAACACACCTCAATCATCAATGGATTAAGTTGTAGGTTACCATACAAATACTTTCAAGTTAATGAGGCTCATAGACCATATGTGGAGAGCTAGTTTAATCTGGCTCATGACAAACCTTTGGCATCACCAATAAATAATGTAAAATCCACAGGATACAAACATACACGACTCCTCGTCTGTAGATTGAAAATTAGACTTCTGGGTGCTGTAGAGCCGTAAATATGCTGAACTACAGGCTCACTAACTCATTTAGAGACTTTAAGTAACTATCCATCACCCAGCAGAGTTACAGTCTGTCAATTTAAATAGGGACATTCCAAAATAAAGCAAAATTGAAAATCCTTGCACAGTGTCTTTAATGGCATCATAGCACCATAAGGGACAATTTTTATTTTACTTCTCACCATCATCATTTGTCAGCATCTGGATACAGAAAACACAAATTTGAAGATGTAAATCTTGAAAAACTCAAATGTATAGTTTCATTCTTAAAAAAAGACTCAGTGATTTCCTAACACTACTTGTCACTGTAGTTTTTATCAAAAACAGGAGGAAATAGTACATTTGTTGGGGACTATTTTCAGCAGTGGATTAATCCACATTTAGTGCTCTAGTGCAGTGATTCCCAACCAGGGGTACTTCTGTTGCTGCAAGGGGGTACGTGGAAAGATTGTGGAGCAGCTCAACTAATGTGGAAATAGAAATGATGTTAGCAAGTGAGCACAGAGGTAGAAATAAATAAAAGTAATGAATAACAGTTCAAATGCTTTGCTAAAAGTAATGGATAAATGGTTGAAACATTCAGCTTCACTTCAAGTAGTAGCCTAGTAGTAGAATGACTGCTGACCAAACCAACCTAAATAACTGACAGTTCAACAAGTATGAAAAACCTAACAATATAATGTATGGTGTTCTACATTTGGAACATACATTGGGAATTGATGAAGGGGTAGGGGTACCTCAGACCAAAAAGGTTGGGAACCACTGCTCTAGTGAGTATTTGCGGCAGCAGGATGGTGTATGTGGGATTGAGGAAAAAAAAAAAACTACAGTGTGTATGTGTATGTTCATGGTAGTGAACAAATATATCGACCAGTGCAGCAGTGTGGCTAATAGATGTGTTTTTAATAGTTTTTGGACAACAAATTAGTTTTATTTCACAGAGGAATAAGATATAACAGGCTTTGATCCACACACAATATTTGTGTCTGTATGTTCGTAGATACAAGGGTTAAATTGGTCTAACCTGCCGTCTGTTCATTTTAGTGTCAGTTTTGTTGTGAACGTTTTGTGTTGAAAAAGAAGTTTTGAGAAAGTATTTTTTTAAGGCACCAGTATGTGATTTTGTTGATATTATGTACATTTTGGAACATTTTCCTGTTTTCTGATGGAAACACAGTTTTGGTGTTTGTGTCACCTGTTCTGAAAACTAGACCTAAAACTGCATGCAAACACTGTAGTAAACCCCTAATAACCTCATCCCTCTGCAGGAGTTGTGGTGGATATCTACCAGACGGAGTTCCTGGCATTAAGGGAGCGTCTCCTCTCGGCTGAGCAGTAGAACCTTCGGCGCTCCAAAGTGAATCTGGTCCGGGAGGAGATTAAGAGGGACATCGCTGAAAAAACAGGTGCTGAGGACATAAACCACACCTGAAGCAGCCTCTCAGGTCAGTGAACAGCATATTACTGTGTTTTGTTTACCAAGACTAGCCTGGTAGAACGTATAACCTGGTCTACTCTAATTTAAATTGGTCCAGTGCAGTATAATCTGGTTTAAATCCAGTCTAGCCAGTCTGACTATAGTTTAACTAATCTAGTCTAACCTGGTTCTACGAAGTGTAACCTGACCTAATATATTCTCTGTGGTCCAGAGTAAATCTAACCTGGTCTAATTTTATTTAACCTGGTCCAGTTTGGTATAATCTGGTTTCAATTTAGTATAACCTGCTCTCACCTGGTTTTAAGTGTGGCTACTGACAACAGTCTGTCATAGACGCAATCATTTTGTGTTTTGTTTGTCTCTTAAATGGATGTGGTAACAACATGCAGCTTGGTGGACTTTGCTGACCATGTACTCGCACCGTCTCTGGTTTAAATACGACTGGGGACCTTTGTTACATGGCATTCCCCATCTCTCTTTCTCTTTGTTTCCTGCTACCGCTTTACTCTTTAATAAATGTATAAAAGGCCCCAAAAATTATTAAAATAATGTTAAAAGTTCGCTGCACATCTACCATTGAATATTTATAGGACGATCGTGAAAGATGATTTCTGCTTGAATAAGATTGTACAGTATGTAACACAATTTAGCTGTCAATACTGGTAAAACAATGCGTTTCTGACATTAACTAACTGTCCCTGCTGGCTGAATCATCATCATTTTTACACAATAAAAGGAAAATCATTAATTTCTTTTAGATTATTTTTTGGACATTTTAGACCTTTATTTATAGGACAGCTGAAGACATGAAAGGAGAGAGAGAGAGGGGAAATGACATGCAGCAAAGGGCCACAGGTTGGAGTCAAACCTGCAGCCGCTGCATCGAGGAGTAAACCTCTGTAACAGGGCGCGCACTCTACCAGGTGAGCTACCCAGGCGCCCGAAAATCATTAATTTAAGAGATTACACATTATGACATTGCGGAAAGTTATACTGAAACACAATCCTATTTAAATTGCAATTGAACATCGACAACTTCTCAGCCCCTCCCCCCACAAGGGAGAATGAATGCATGTGCGTGAGCAGTGATTGACACGCAGTTAGACACCCCCTCCCTGGCCCTGATTGGTGCATCTGAACAGGGAGCTATGGATTTTTACAAATCGCACTACAGGCTGTAGGTGGTGCCAGAGGAGCCAGATTTTTTTTTAAATTACCTGATTCATGTAGTTCTACGTGAACACAGGGTCAGTTTCAGCAAATACGACAGACAGTTAGTTTTATAAGTCTTACCTACTGCACCTTTTAAGTAAATTTCACTTTTGAAATGAAGATACCTCAAGTGTATATAGTAAGTAAACAAAAACGGGACTTCTACAGTGCTCAATGACAAACTTGGATCGCCTCTTTTCTTCTCCAGCTGTTGCGTGAGTCTTCCTCTTTAAGCCTCAGGGATTGAAGTGAGAGCGGTGCGTGCTTTACTTCTGCTTTTGAAGGCAGTTTTGAGATTGCAGGCTTCGTGATCTGCGACTTGTTCTCCTCCCACACAAGACACTGACGCTTCACCTTGACTTTTAAAGGGGACATGTCAGTGGCAGCAGACAGTATTCAGGCCTCGGCTGCAGTGAGGAGGGAGATCAATGATGAGACTAATGATGCTGTGCATTAACTGACTCTTAAAATGGATGAACGAGGGACACACTAAGAAGTGACGAGAAAGGTATCGCAGAACATCTGGTGCCAGACGGTCGAAATTATAAATTTAAAGATACTGTAGCCCAAATATTAGATGTAAATAGTAAAGCGCTGCAGATATAAAATACACACACGGACACACACAGACACCCATTGGTTGGTAGACAGACAGACCAACAGACAGGCGAGATCAAAGCATGAGCAGCTGGTGGTCTACCTCCTCTAGAGACAGATGGCACGCCATTAATTAAGCAGAAACCACAGTGGACTCAGCCCACCTGAGATTAACCGTCTCCCTGCCGCCCTCGAATAGAGATTCAGTAAGGAAACTCTTGAGTGTTCTATTCAGTTGTAAGCCACTTGCAATTCAGCCGGCAGAGCTGAAAATAAACCTAGAAAATTTAAACAAATGAATTAACTGATAACTGAATAAATGAACTAAATGATTTTGTTAATTCCATGCCTCAGTTTAAGCGTGAAATATGAAATATGCTTGAATGCAATCCAAGACCCAACGTAATGATTATTTTGGATTCCAAAAGAACATTTTAATATCCATCTTTTAAATTATATGCACTTCAAATTTTATAGTCATCCCCCACACAGTGTTTGATCATCTGTTTCCTGCCAATAAGGTGTGAGTGGTAGTGTTGTGCCGTTTTGTTTGGTAAATTTAATCCCAGTTACAAGTGGTGATTCCAGTTTTGGGAGTAATATAATAGTGGTACTATACAAACATACTGAAAATATTACCTTTGAGTAACCTTTGAGACTTCAGTATTCATACATTGTGAAACTTTGGTAAACTGTACACTTCTCAGAATTACATTTCTTCTTCTTTAGGGGCTGGATGTTCAGCAATTGTTAGCAAAGCCTTCACTGTTTAGAAAACTACTTGTTGTTTGCTTAAAAATATAAGATTTCTCTGACATGATTTGGGCAAGGAAATCGATGGTAACTAAATTAGGACGATGGATGCATTTTTCTGTTGCTGCCTCTGGTATTTATGATGATGAGATGTTTTGAATAATGCATATTAGTTCTACTGCATTCCAGTAGTAGACACAACCTACAGCCTTCAGGTAGCTGATTTGTTATGTTTGTCTCTGCTCAGTACAGAACAAAGTCATGACCTTACTCCAAAAGTACAAGTTTGACATTCCGGGAAGCAAGGCCATTATTTCCAATGTAGAGAGCTGCTGTGCTCTCTCAGGCAGCTGAAAGCACTACACTGATTTTCTGCCAGGTTGTATGATAAAAGTTCAATTAAGTAAAACTTCGACCCAAGAATAGCTGATCTCCACAGCGCTCGTGCAATAGGATCGAGGCCTCGGCGAGAGGCAAATCTTATGTCAGTGATAATATTACTATAGAGAATAGAGGAATATTCACGTCTCTGAATTCACAGACTTGTGTACTCTCCGATCCTACCATGACTTAAGTAAAAAATCTCAAGCACGGCAGAAAGTACCAGAGAGGGTCATGATGCCAAGACTATTCTTATGGTGATTAACATTCTGATCCTGTCCTTTGTTAGCTGCTCTTTTTTCTGTGCACTACCTATCATTAACTATTCGTTCCTTGTGGTCTGAAACACTTAGACACACAGTTTACAATAAGGCTATTTTTTTTTTGAATAAACTCCATTGTAATGTGCTGCTGATGCTCATATAGCATTTCACAAGCCCCAGCCAACTCCACCAGCATCCACCTGCAGGCTCTGATTCATCTCGTCTATTCTATGTGCTGAACATCTGTTCCACATGAGTTGGCTGACTGAAATGAAGAATATTATAATTACTGAAAGGTCCTTTAAAGGAGATAATACAAAGACTCAACATCGAAACTTCTAATGATACTTGAAAAGATAGATTTTTGAAGTAACTCCTCTTACAGCTGGGTCATTTTTGTCGAGTCACTGTTATATTTAACATCCTGTGACCACTTCTTACCGCTGGCTTGTCTTGTCTGTGCATGCTGCAATCTATCTGCTGCCCTGCTGGAGGAGATCGCTGCAGTGAGCCCCCTACCTGCCCCGGGAGCTCCTGCCGTGGATTCCCCACAGACTCTACCTCAGTTACCCGCAAGAGCCTGTCTCCTCGCATCAGCTCAGAGCTGTGCAGCCCAGCTTGAAGACTGCACCCCTGGATTCCCAATAAGAGGAAAGCTGTGTATGTGTGCACGCCTATCAGGGTGGTGTGCAGGCTCCTGTCAGCCAGTAAACAATACGTCAGGTGGTGCTGTGTCTGGACGCTCTCAGTCTGGAGTTGATGTGAGAGCAAAGGCCATGACATGACTGAGCTGTTGTTTTGTTGTCACAGATGTTGTCATATTTGAATACTAAAAGCATCTATTACATCAGTGGTTCCCAACCTTTTTGGTCTGAGGTACCACCACAGCCCTGTCAGATGAACTCACCTACCCCTTCATCAATTCCCAATATATGTTCCAAATGTAGAACACCATACTTTATTTTAGATTTTTTTCACATTTGTTGAACTATTAATATTAAGAATGGTTTAGTCAGCAGTCATCTTACTACTAGGCTACTACTTGGAGTGAAGCTGAATGTTTTAACCATTTATCCATTACTTTTAGCGAATCATTTGTCATCACTGTTTAGTCATTACTTTTAGCCATTTATTCATACCATTTATTTATTACTTTAAGCTACCTGTTTAAAACTTTTGTGCTCACTTGCTAACATAATTACTATTTTTTCAATTCCTATTTTCATATTAATTGAGCTGCTCCACAATCTTTCCATGTACCCCCTTGCAATAACAGAAGTACCCCCAGGGGTACAAGTTCCCCTGGTTGGGAATCACTGTATTACATATCAAAATGATACTCTTTGTTGTCGCTCAGAGACCTAAGGAATTATTTCAATTAATAAAAACATATGGTAATTTCAGTATTTAAATAATACATTTGCAAACAACATTATAAGATAACTTCTCTAGCTTCCTGAATATCTTATATATTGTGTGTCATTTGCTCTGAAATTCCTCTTTGAATCACATGAAGTCAGTGATTTCAGCTGTCTGAAGCTCCCTGATTGCCAACACTTAATGAAACACTTCAAAATAATGACAGCTCCTTCAGTGAAACGTGAGGAAGAAAGACGGCAAAAAAACACCAGGAGTGGCCAGCAGCAAATGAACTTTTAAAACGAACAGTAATTAGTTCTGCTGAACTAGACTCCCTGTAGTCTCGACGGGCCCAGCCGCACACATCGATTCTGTCAGAAGATGTGGCCAGAGGTCCCACAGGCTGCATGGCTCTAAACGCCACTGTTCTGTCATTGTCATCACATCACAAGTGTCCCCTCAGACCCTGTCCAATTAGAAGCCACTGTGGGCCCAGACCTCTAACAGTGATGTTGCAGAACCTGCGGCTGGAGTAGATGGAGGTGGAAATATTGGAAAGGAGGACACATTTAGTTTACTATCTTTTTTTAAAATGTTCAGCTGTTTAAATTGCAATTCAGTCAGAGACACTTTAAGTAACTGAGCGTTTAGCAAACACCATTGGTCTAAAGGTATCAGTAGTCAATAAAGGTTGCTGTGTACACCTGCATGGAAATCATTGCATGTTATTAATCACCTGGTAGCCAAGCAGCTGCTATTGCACTTGCTAATGCAAGCTTCAGTGCTCAAACCTAACACAGTGCTCCATTCAATAACCACATGAATGAATGAATGCCATTCTCCATTCAATAACCACATAATTCTATGGTTGCAATTAATAATTATTTGCATTATCAATTAATCTGCAGATTATGTCTACGATGAGCTGATTAATCGTTAGGTCTATAAAACGTCAGAAAATAGTGATGTGATTCAAAACCTGAACACAGTTGATTATCACATAAGACAATTTCAAAAGCTGGAACCAGAGAATGTTGAATATCTAAAAAAAAAATCTAAATAGTTGGTGATGATATTTCTGTTATTCGGCTGATTGATTCATCAACTTATTGTTTCAGCTCAGCTTAGAGGCCGACTGAGTGCCTGAGTGATTAACGTTTTAGTTTACACGTCCTGTAATTAATAATACAAGGTAATAGGAAACTATGTTATTTTGGCATTGATTATAGGGAAAAGAGAAACAATGTTCTGATACAACATTACTATTTTTTCACCTTTAAGAAAAGAAAGTGTAAATGGTCGTTACGTAGTTAGGTAGAGTTTATAGGCAATTGCTGTTTTGCAAAGGAAATTCCTTAAAATAATTCCTAGAATCGTAATGACTGCAAAAACTGAAAAAGATCTATTTAAACTCAAGTAAATATTCATTTATTCCTTGAAAGCTTTATTCTCCACACTTGTTGAATTGTATGCCTGCCTGTTATTTACAACCACACAAAAAGACAAATTGACCAGCTGTGCACTAAAAATGGTTACTTAGGTAAAGGAAGTTTATGCTACCAGTGAACTGAGAGTACTGAACCAATTTAACTTTTTCTTATAATACCAAATTATATAGCAGTGATAGTCCTTTCCAGGAACCTTCCTACAGTTGCATACCAGTTATTTTCTAGGAAGTTATGTGGAAACTATGGGGACAACTCTTAAAAACTTTTCTATTCAAAAGGCAAAAATCAATCAGACATAGCAAGAGGGATCCAAAATAATCCAATGTTGCTTACATTAAGTGCACAACTACAGAAGTGTAAACATAAGCCAGATCTAGTGGGCAAACTCTCGCATGGCGTGACCTTTCATGTTAAGAGTCAGTCATTCACATTCCAGTGCTAAATGTCACCAAATGTCACGTCAAGGCCTCTGTATTCCAGCTTGTCAAGTCCCAGGCAGAGATGTGAAATATGATTACAAACAAAAAAGGTCTAAAATAACGTCATTGCATGCTTCTTCTGCAATCTGCCTCTCTGCTACAGACAACATTAAGTGCTTAAACTGTCACGTTGCTTGAAATTAAAACTGCGGTTTAGCCAATTAGAGCCCTGCGATGCTGAGAACTGTGGGGGGATGTCTAAGGAATCACTAGCAAGCTAATTTCATGCAGGGCACAGAGCATGGGCCAAGCCTGGTGGTTATGTTTGAGAACACAGAGGTAAATAAGAGTGTTTACTCGTGTATTTATACATCTCAAAAACCAAATTCCTGGCATGGAACACAGTGGCATTATACATTCTTAATTGAAAGTCTTGACAAATAGGCTGTCTGCATTCACAAGCTTAGCATTGATTCACAGGGAATGGGAATAAGACTAAAGCTTTACTGCAAAATAGCATTTTATTCTCAAAAAAAAAGAAGTTGAGAGTAAGGGTCTTGTGGTGTATTCACAGTCAAGTCGGGTTTGCTGTTCAGTCTCTCGATGAGTCCTTGGCTTCAGAGCCTCAGACCAGCCGAGAATCTCAAGTGGTCATGAAACACATTTTGATTGACAGTGTTTTGTCACTCCATCACTTTGCATTTAAGCCTCAAAACAAGGAGGAGAAACATGTCAAGGGTGGCTGAAAAGAACCTGGGTGCTGAAATGTAGGACAAAAGCATTTTTAGACTACAAATGGTAACCGAGGCTTGACGGGGATAAAAAGGTGAAAGGCCGTTTCTTCGTTTTACAACTGCTTGACGGAGCTTTGCTTTTCAATGTCACTAAACTTATTTATCAATTTTAATGAATGTAAGTAACATAGTAGAGTTTGCCTCTCTCAGTTGAAGCATTTGATTAATGAAAAGTAATGGCTTTGTTTTATGTTCTAGGAGCAAAATGGGGCTAAAATAACAGAAAAAAACATGTGTAAAGCAACTTTAACTACTACAATTTAACTAAATCTATCTAAAATCCTTATTCTAAATGCATCTCCCCAAGGAAGTCATCAGGCAAACTTTTCCCACAGCATTAAAAGATGTGTGAAAATCCAAGTTTAATATGTGAGTTTTTCAGAGAAACTAACACAGCTCCGCAGAGACTAATACACAGCGTCTGAACTGCCAGAACATAGATTTCCACGTCCTTCATCCATCAAGGAACAAGAAGTTTCAAACTTCAAAAGTATTCCCTGCTTGAAATAGCTCAGGAGTTTTACTGCATTACAAGGAGCTGAAGGCGAAGGGTTAGGGCTTCACTCCTTATTAGATACACCACATATTTTGTGAAATATATGAGTTTTGAGGTATTTTGTCCAACCTCTCTACCCACAAGTGGCAACACAACAATAATCCCTCATGAATGTTTTTTATTAAATACTACAGTGTGTCTAACGGGCATCACCAAATGGCGGGCCACCAACCGACTGGCGGTTCTACAGTCTATGATCCAGACCCGTGACCAATTTCTGATAAATTAATGAGAATAAATAATAATCTTCAAAAAGTGTTGTTTATTTTTCCCTCGATAGGCTCAGCTAATGCTGTTAATACGGTTATAGTTTCACTCAGTTGAGCCAATCAAATTGATAGTTTACCGTGTGTGACAGTGGAGAACAACTGACCCTACTTTCTGGCTAGTACAGGCTGTCTGGGTCTGTTTTCCCTGGTCTGACCAAAGTAGCACTACGCACCTTGACCATGTTTGGATCGACTTACAGCTGCGAGTAAGCTTTCTCCACTATGAACATGATTAAGTACCGTTCCAGGCTCACCAATGAGCACCTACACATGTGTATGAGAATGGCACTAACTCAATTCAAACTACTGGCAGGTCATTCCCTCTCTGATTCTGTCCTCCTGCAGCAGTTTGTGTGTGTGTGTGTGTGTGTGTGTGTGTGTGTGTGTGTGTGTGTGAAAATCACATTGGGCTGTAATTACGAAAAATGGCAGCGTGTTCATTATAAAGTGAGTTGTCATTACAGGCTTGAGTCTGTGAGACAGAGCGAGAGATGAGAGAATGAGTAGAAAAGGGACAGAGCGAGGAGAGAGATGGAGGTAAGTGTGCATCCATTATATGAAGAGCATGGCGTATTAGCTGCTGTGGCTTAGGTGCAGGCCATTATGTTTCCAGCCACTTGGAAAATATAGAGCTAAATACTCTACAACCAGAGTGAAATGCTGCTGTGCTCACAAAAGATGCAGAAAACATACAGAGAAACACAGAGAAGATGTTATATTCTTATCGCAGGTGATGCCAGGTCACCTAAAAGGGATGAGAGACTTGTAGGTTTGGTGATGAACAGAGCAACTACTGTTTCAACACTGTGGTCTGTCTTGAGGGGAAAGTCTGTAATAGTGTCCTGAATTCAGAGCAAAAGCCTCTGGACTTTCAGATTATTCAAGTTTGTTGTGTTGTTGTTTGTACTGTGTGGAGCTTTATTCAACATGTTATTAATGATGCATCATGTTTCAGATGTCCATCCTGTCTGTCAGAATCAGTAGATGTCTGTATTTCCCTGCACAGAGCGTTTGTTTTGATCTCTTTACCTCCATTAGTTGATAGTAGCTGCTCTGTGCGCACAAGAAGACACCGCAGCCTCTTTTTTAGCAAACCCAGCGGCGCGGCCCATTCACAGGCAAGTGCGCTCCGCCAAGTACGTCGGGAGTGTGCTAGACACACTTTTGGTAATTTCGTGGCCAGGCTTCCTTGGCGCACCTGTGGCGCACGGGGTGGGATCAGAAACACTATTACAGGTGGTTGCCTTATAGGCTGTGACAATCATGGTCAATCACATTTACTACTTTCACTTTAGAGCCTGCAGACGGAACAGACCCCTGCTGCATTCAGATGGCTGTAAAGAGAGTTACTAGAGTAAAGGAAAGGCCTTTAGTATGATACTACTAACTGTCATGACAGACCTAACTTGCATTAATGCCACAACCGCTGGTTGAAAAATCAGCATTTTCATGTTGTAGAATAAAGCTATCATTGCTGTCACAATTAAATTACACATATTACCAAACTAATTAATGTTCGCAAAATCATCTTTCTGTTCATGCAGATATAACAGCAAGTGTCATCTCTCACGAAGTTACGCATGTTTTCACACATGGCCGGGTTCAACTTTTCAAGTGAACTCAGAGTAATTAATCAGTATCATTTAGTCTGGAGGCTAGCAAGTATGCTGATCAACCATACTTAATCATATTTGACCATGATTTAAACCAAATTCCTGGGCATTGAGGAGTGATGACCCTGAGCTCTGTGGTGGGCAATGTCACAGAAGGCTTACTCATAAATTTCACCGACTTCACAGATACCGAATCTCACTTCAAACTAAATTGAAAAGTTGGCAGTTGGAGCGTCTTGGTAGCTGAATGGTTGCTGCACATGCCACATAAGCGCTACGCTCCATTCTAACCGTGGACATTTTGTTGCATGTCTCCCCATTTCCAGTCTGAAAAAAGAAAAAAAGTATATTTTAACATAACCCTGTTTGGATGCTAAGCTCACATACAGGCAAGACATCTGAAGTTGGTCTATGCTTTATTGCCTGAGGAAGATCTTGCAGATCGAAATGTTGCCTTCAAAAGAGAAATAAACTATTTAATTGGAGGCCAACAGTGTGCAGACCACCTATATACCCTGCAGTTACATATTTTCTGTCTTGCACCTGATTATTTCTGTCTGGATGTGTGCACACTCGGTCCCTCTTATGCTTTATTGTTCACATTTTTAAACAGTATGTTTCACTTTTAAAGTTACAAGAGAAATAAACTTTTAGGATTAGGACTAACCACTGGAGTTGCAAACATAACACAATCCCAGAATGCAAGTTTGGCCGTGGTTGCATGGAGTGTAAACACCATGTAAAATAGCCTCTAATTTTAGCCCAAACCATGATATAGTAGCATACGGAACCAGCTTAATAAAGTGGTTAAAATACTACATATTGGATGTGCTATTGTGAACTTTTTTAAATATAACCCATAACCCCACAAAGTATAATATGCTCCTTATAGCTTTGGAAGTAACACTGGGTAGATTCCTACTGTAGTAAGCTTGTTAGCTGCTAACAATAGACTTGCTAATGTCCGCAGCTTACGTTAAAGCAGACAAACACACTGTTTAATCCATTCCTTACACTTTTGCTCTTATATATATTTGGTTTTGGAAAGACTGAAAAAATACACAACCCTCCAAACTCTTTACTTGCGGTGTATACCTTAATACAGCCTCATAATGTTATAGATAGATGGATATATAGAAGCAGAAATCCATCTCAGATATCATTACCTCAATGTCATTAGCACTTGTCAAAGGAAATTGCTTTCATATTATTAGCACACCATCACTTTCTCTATTTCTTCATAATGTATTAATGATCATTTTTCAAATGGCCCATTATTTTCTTAGTACCAAATTAGATTTTATAACTTGCTATTAATCGGAGTGAGTGATTTATACTTGAGAGAACTGCCACTTCAAATACATTTGTCAGGTAAGGAAAGCTCCAGATATTCCTGTCAAAGTTTGAGATCAAATATGCAGAAAAAGCTTGCATGTACTTAGTGCCCTGGTGGATCTATTTGAATCACAAATAACATCATAAATTTGCAGAGCACCAGAAAGCCAGGGATGCACAATGAACCATTGACTGGGAGCTAAAATCCCTGAGACAACATTTGTATTTTAATACAAAAAAAGCCCTTACATAGCAGGTTAGGGCCTTTGTCTATCTCAGCATGCAAAACATCAAATAATAACAATTTGTTGCCAAACAGTTTGTTGACTAGTGCAGCAATTATAGAGACATATGCTCATATTACATACACTTCACAGAATGCTGCATATGTACATTGTATTGGTTGTTATTTTCTTTTCTATGGACTTTTCTACAGCCACCATTTGGACAGATGACATATACTTGTATAATTTACATCAGAAGAAAAATAAGAATTGTGAAATAGAAAAGGGATAATTGTAGTTCATAGATGCTATGATTGCTCTCAGCACATTGATCCAATTGGAAAGAAAATGAGGAGAGGTATACATGGAGGTAGGAGGTGTTCTTCCTATGCCTTTTGATATATAATACATATACATCTTTCTACCTGGATTATGTATTCCTTTTGTCTTGTTTCATACTGTGTTTTTGTGTTTTCTGTTTATTTCTCTTTTGTAACTTCTTTTTTTTTTAAGATTATTTTTTCGGGCATTTTCGGCCTTTATTTTTGACAGGACAGCTGAAGACATAAAAGGGAAGAGAGAGGGGGTAATGACATGCAGCAAAGGGCCACAGGTCAGAATCGAACCCGGGCCCGCTGCGTCGAGGAGTAAACCTCTATATATGGGCGCCCGCTCTACCAACTGAGCTATCCAGGCGTCCAGCTTTTGTAACTTCTAATATCTAGATGTTTGTTTTATGTTATGTGTGTGTATTCATGCATGCAAACTAGAAACTGTGCAACCATCGATCTAGTCTCGCTTTGCCAGACCTTCCTCCACAGCGCTGTGTAGGAGGGTCTGGCTAGTCCACATGGCAATCTGGGATGGGAGAAAAATGTGCTCTCGTCGATTGACATTTCTTTAAACCAATCACAATCGTCTTTGGCGGTGCTAAGCACCGAGCAGAGCCACGGTGCCGCTGCAAAATAGCCTCGGGAAGGAACTTGTTTTGGTGGAACATGTGTACGTTCAAAGGTTGTTTTAGTCGTGCAACAGAAAACTCAGATTGGACAGATAGTCGAGCTAGCTGTCTGGATTTACCCTGCAGAGATCTGAGGAGCAGTTAACCTTAGTCCTCATCAATCAGCCGGAGTTTAAAAGGTAACGGGACATCCGAAAAGACTGACATCCGCCGGAATTTCCAGCAGAACGAGAGCAATCCCGGAAGTGGAACGTCGTAGATATAGACTACCATCGATCTAACAAACAATGTCAATTATTAGCATGTGCTATGAAACAACAACAGAAAGGTCCTTTACAGTGTCTCAAAACAGGTCCAGAAGGTAAGACATCATTGATCATGAAGAACCTGTGCTGGATTTGATCATAATGTTGCCCACAGCAACAATATTTTCTCATAGGAGTAGGTGAATGAGTACGAGAATGATAAAATATTAATATCTGTAGAGAGGCATATCTTCCAACTTTCTCAAAGGAAACTGTGAGCACATGCTTCAGGGGCTTCATTTCAACCCCTGCCACCGCCATTGATTTAAGGCCCAGCGTCAGCAGGAGCCTCATTTAGGAAAGTCATCTGTCTCGCCTGCCTGGGCCCGCTAAAAGGTTATTTAGCTGCCCCGTGCTTATATCAATAGATAGAAGCTACGGAAGAACACCGCCGATATGTTTGTGTTGGCTATTGATTGCTGTGGCTTGTTTGTGCAGAGCTGGAGCATCCACCTCTGGTTTTAGGAGGGGAGCGGGACACAAGCTGCGACAGCAGAGCCTGATTAGATGATCAGCATTTAACGGTAGACACGGCGATGAAGGCGACCATTTTCCGGGGTCAAGTTCTGAGAAGGACTGAAATGAAAACAACACAGCGTTCTGGTGTGAGCTCATTACCGTCGTAATCTAAAGCTGAGATTCACAATTACTTAATGCAAGAAAGGCATTGTTGGCTACTGAGAGAATCGTGTTAAATTATGCAGGAAGTAATACAGAAAATCCAGAGCCACAACAGGAAGGCATTAGTGTTGTATAGCACAAGGAAGGAATCCATTCTCATCTTCATTAATAAAGAAATGTATGCTGGCTGTCATAATACACAGAGTGCTAATGGATTAAGTTTTAAAGACTGTAAGAAAGTATCATTTATCAAAAAGCAGAGGAGGATATTCATTCGGAAATGACTGCCTCATATGTCAATGTGTCTTTTGCAGTGTAAAAAGGGAAAGCTGACAGTTTACACATTAAGCAGGAAACAGTAACATGTAATTCTGTCAGAATCTGTACTAAGCATGAACCTCTGCTACTAATTACAAATATCTTGATCCTGTCCCTTTAAACAATGGCAGCAACGTCATGCAATGACTTGTCTTGGATGTTTGGAAATTACTAACCAATAACTATATTTAATATACGTTGTGACTTTCTTAAGTAAAGTTATGATGCCTGTGGTGGTTGTATATAATCTTACAGGATTGGTTTGATATATTTGGAAAAATGTGTACTTGCTTTCTTTCCAAGAGTTGAGATGAGAACATTGATACCAATCTCATGTCTATGTGTTAAAGCACTTGAATCAAAGAGTCAAGTGTTTTGCCTAAATAAGCATAAAGATTTGAGGCAGGAAAAAAAAATTGATTTCCAAAATTCTAACAGTCTTACCAACACTTAGAGCTCATTAATAAGCTCATACATAAAAAGAAAGGCAAGATGACAATTTGTGGCTACAGGGAGAGTGACATGCTGGAGCTATTTCTTGACAAACATCCACCCAGTACTTGTGTGCGATATCTACGCTGTTGGTTGCTATATACAGGTACAATGAAGCCAAACCTGGCAACCTCATTGTGTTGACGAGTCTCTGGGATGCTGCGCCCAGCTGTTGTTTAGCACATAACTCTCAATAAAAAAGAATAGTTGTTACATTTTTGTTTGTTTAGGGAATAAACAGATATAACATGTTAATTAGCATTATAGGTGTTGGAAGACATATTTTATCATTTTGAAGAGAGTTATATATATAGAGTAATTTCCAGTCTTCATGGTGAAACAGGCTGAACAAATCTAACTCTCCACACACAAAGCAAATAAGCGTACCCCGTTTTTGGCAATCAAGACTAGTAATGTTAGAGTCAACCAATAAGATTTAGTATGCATGCATATAAATTCATGTTGATATATGAACTCATATGAATGCATTGTGAGCAACAAATTCTCATATTAGTGAAATCAAAATAATTTGGGTTTATAAAAAGGAAGCTGTTAACCTCCAAGTGTTTGGCAGCACACATCATGTTTAAAGTAATTGAAGCTCTACAACACAACTGCAGGAAGGAACCACTTATATATCTAAAGAATAGCTTTGCTGAAAGTACAGATACTTCTAGTAAGGTCCCTCTTTTAATGTAATCGCTGCAGTGTATTGAAGTCGAAGAATTGGCTATTTTAGAGAGAGCATTACATGCTGGGGTGTGGGACAACTCATTTTAATACCAATCATTTCCTATTTTTCCATTTCTAAAATAAGAACAGCAGTAAGTGTGTGGGAGCATGGACTTGCTAAACATATAATGATCTGCAGAGATGTAAACTGAATTAGAGTATATCATAAATGCAGTATGTCAACATTTCCGCTGTGTGTTGCATTGTCAAGATCTGGTATCCAGTGAAACCACATTTCAAAAGACTTTAGATTAACCATTTTTTCGAAAAGAAATGTTTGCAATTGTTGGAAGAAGCCTAAGTTTTAAGATGATGCCTTCAAATTGCATGTCTTGTCTGACCAACATTCCAAAACGAAAGACATTTCCATTTACAGTGATATAAAATAAAACAGACAAACAGCTGGAACCAGCAGTGATTTGGCTTTTATTTTACTAAAACAAATTCTGTTATGCACTAAAAAAAATAGCCAATGTTAAAAATAGTTGTCAGTCAATTTACTGGCAATGACAATATAGGTTAATTGACTAATTGTATCAGCACTTATCTACATGCTTTTCATGCTGGCATGGTATTTTTCCAGTGGTATACACAGCTGCTGTACCAGGGTCATTCAATTGCCACCTCTCTCCAGAAATACTGAACTGATTATTTGCATCAATAACACAGTTAATTTATTAGTCATTAAACTGATTGGCCTTTTGGACAGAAGGAGATATTTCTGGCTGACAAGCTGCACCTGCAATGTTATTTTAGCTGCCGCAGAGTATTAAGACATAAATGCTGAGCCCCTAAAGAGCTGGTGAGGTTTGTAGTTCAAGCAGCTTGTTGTAATCACCCTCTTCGCTTTGCCCCATCAGCTATACAATCTAATCAAAGACTAATCCATCCCCCAACACCCTGAAGGAGCAGGTGTACATTCATCTGTTAGTGAAATTAAGCCTCTTGTTAAACCCATGCTGTGTTTATCTTCTAATTAAAACCTGATAGATAGTTCTCTACATTAATATCACACATACAGTGCATGTGAGCTTCAATGTCTAAACCTGGGTGTCCTTGTTTAGCAGGGATAAGAGGTGTATTATGGTACAATTTCCGCAAAGCATAGATTTAACAGGCTTTCCTGATTTGAGAGGCTCAGTGCCTGCATGGACACTCAATGTGCCTGCACATGCTCGCTGTTTCGACAAAGGCGTTTTCTGTACGAGTCTCATTTTGGCAAACAAATGCGTCAGTGTTGCATATACATGATGCCAACATCCTGATGAATACTGTACTTCGCTGTGGACGGGAATCAAGGCTGCATCTTTTGATCAGCTAATCACTTACTTTGCCAAATATAGAAAGGCTAATATGATTAGATACCAGAATGCATAAAAGCAACTCAAAGTTTCAGAGTAACACAGCATTCAAACTATTAGTTGATTTTAGGAGTGGTAATATGGATGAAGTCCTTCTATTATGGTACATTTCATTTTATATTGTTATATCGATATATCTTAAGGTTTCTAGAAATTAATGACATACCATTTATAGATACAATAACTGGATTAGAGTCTGTTTTTTGGATAATCCTGTAAATCAAATACCTGGAAGATTTATGCAAATACTATATATATAAATATAGTAAATTTATTTGTTTATTGTCATACAGTAGGCTACCGCTCAACTCAGTGCTGGAATTTAGGCAGTGTTTAGCAGTACAGACTTACACCTCTTGTTTCTTTCAATGTACATCTGTTGTAGCAGTGTGTTTAAGTACACTGACAGCTACTGGAAAACAGAGTCAAATTCCTTGTATGCCAATAAAGACGATTCTGATAATGTGCTTCTTTCTGTGGTTGGGGCTTAAATTATGTTCATGTTTGGTAATGGTTAGACATCACAGAGATGAGTGGTTGAGTTAGAGCTGAAATTGGGTTGAGGTTAAGGGTCGGGTTAAGCTTGAGAAGAACTAATTTGTGTTGTCCGACCATGTTGGAAATCAAAACAGTTTGTTCTGAATGGCCACACTCGAAGACGGAGTAAAAAGCCAGTAACCACAGAGAGGGGGGAAACGCAATATCGTTTAAGTATTTTCAGACAGTCTCTCCTGGAAAACTGTTGCACTCAGTTGTTCACATGAAAATTGACAGAAATAGTTGTGTAACAAATGAAAAAAGAGAGTTTGAGAGGAGTTCAAACCCTGGCTCCTTTCCCACCTACTCACAGCTTACCAGTCATGGTGTGAAGTGGGTGTGATAGTCGGATAGTTGATTTTGGAAATGGTTTAATCCCCCTTAATACGAACCAAATAAATGAAGAAGCATACTGGCAGCTTAAGCATCGCAGAAGTTGACAGGTTGGTTTAATGTTGAGGTAAGGGGGAAACATACTTTGACACAACCCCTGTATGTTACAGATCTAGTCCAGTCAGTACTGTTACTTATTACTCAGTATCACATCTCCATTTTCTGTGTAGCTGTGTTTTGCTCAAACAAGCTGCAAGAGTAGGCAAAAATGTGCAGCTGTTTGCAGTACAGTATGGGAAGTTCAGTTCAGGCTCTTTGCAAACCACAAATAGTCTGGCTCTAGGCTCTAGGGATGTCTATCTGTCTGTCTGCCTGCCTGCCTGTCTGTCTGTCTGTCGGGATGTCTGTCCGTCCGTCCGTCCACTACTTTGGTCCAGACAAAAATACCTCAATAGATGTAGATTGTCATGAAATGTGATCCAAACATTCATGGTTCCCAGACAATAAATGATGTTCATATTTGTGGTTTTGAGTGAAATGTCTCAGCAACTATTGGATGGGTTGACATGAAATTTGGTGCAAACTCAAATGTATGTCCACCTCAAGATAAATAGTGACTTTTGTGATCTCTGATGTGTCTCTGATGCAGGCATGTAAGGAGGTTCTGGGTGTCTCGAGGTTAAGATAAGATGAGGACCTTGTGGATATTACTGACTCCAACAGTCTGAACCAAAAGTTACACTTGGTTCTGTATGATGTGGATATGCACTGTATAAAGGGTGAAATGAGTGTTCTGTACGTAAGATATTGATATGGCTGTGTCCATGCATACATGCTGTACCAAGATCTTCTATGATATATCGGATTTGTGTTGTATTAAACATATATATTCAAGTAAGGACAACTGAGGCTTGTCAAGTTTATTCTATTATTATTTCATCAAAGTGGAGATTGACCTGAAATACAAAGATTTCTACAACACCTGACTGATTAGTTAATTCTATTTTATTAATAATTCTGTAAGACAATTTTTGCCCCACAATGTTGCATGTGCATTCTATGCAGACTGGTAGATACAGTAAAAGTACTGGTACCTTCTTTTTTTCCAATTCAAGTAATCTGCCTTTTTCACAGAAGACATTTTGACATGTTACAGTAGAAAAAGCACGGGTTTAAATAATAAAGTTAAAGATGGCGGAATTTCGTTCTGCAGCCTGAGTTTCAGGGTCATGTTCAAGTTTTAGGTATTTATTGTCAAATGCACAACAATTACAGTGAAGCAGGCATTTGCAATGGAATTCAAATCCCACTCAGGGCGTGGCTAACAGTGGGTCCAGGTCGGTTTGATTCCTGGCCGGGGCGTGGCTAGGGTGTGGTTAGAGTGAGGTTCGAATCCCGCTCAGGTTGTGGCTAACATTGAATCCAGTATGGGTCATTCGGCAAGACCTTTGATGCTATCTGCCTACCTCAAGTATGAGTGAAACCACAAACAGGAGAGTCATACCGGCTCGGACGTCGCCCGGGTCAACAAGGGCCACATCAGGTGTTAGGGATCCAGGGCTTGAGATTGACGAGGTACAACAAAGATGCTACAGCAAGGGGGGGCCAGGAGGCAAAGTCAGCGGGGGGATGTCATCATCCCCCCTACAATCCGAGGTTGGGTACCAAGCCCCAAGAACAGACAGGCCTTAACATGATGTAGCAATCCCAATAATATTTATCCCAATAAAAACAAAAGTTCCTTTGTGTTTACACTCAGCAGTGTTGCACGTTGAAACCAGCGCTGCAGAAAGACTCTGACTTTGTTTTATTGCGGCTCTGTTTGGGAGGCGGATGTGGTTTGTGGTGGACAAGCCATAGCCTGCGACTTCCACTGGTGGATCATTGGATAATAAGCTTAGTGTGGAGTAAACTGGCAGTTATGGGGTAAGGATGAGAGAAAGCAGGATGGAACAGATTTGGGTTTTGATTGGTTTGATGGAGGAGAAATCTTGTGATGTTTGCTTTTGTTTGTTTTCGTATCTGACGGCCTGACCTGTCTGTATTACCTTGATTAAACAAATAATAATAAAACACTGCAAACATGTATAGATTATTGAATTCACTTCAACAAAGATTGAGAAACTGACAAGGATGGAAGTCTAGCTGTGGTTCATTAGTTCATGTTGGACCAATGTTTTCCAAATCTATGAATATTTTATATTTCCACCACTCTACTTGCTCTGTAAGAAAAAGTGTAAATTGAATGTCTGTAATTAAGCGTGCCTAATAAAGTACTTACAGAGCATGAAGTTTCTAACTGCAGACACTAAACTTTGAAAAGATTCGCTACCAGCACTCTAACAATATTAGATGGTAGGGAATTTACAGTGGATCTTGAAATAGTTTACAATTAAAGTACTGAGGGAATAAATGAATTGGGCATGAAATTGTTCTGCAGTATATCAAAATAATTGCTTTCAACTTGGACGGGAGCCTTGGGAGCCCATTTTTTCAAGATATACTCAAAGATATGAAGAAGTGGCATTTTTCATTTTTGCTGCGACAGACAGGAAGTGGCAAACGAGCGAGGGAGGAGGAAGAGAGAGAACGGAGATGCTTTGCTCATTAAAAAACAAATGTATGTCTGTGCTTCGACACGGCTGCCATTTATGATTTGTAGGACAGATGTTTCTGTTGTTCACTCTCTCTAATGATGAATACTTAAAAAAGCCAGAATGTTGTTTAACATCACTTACTGCTGTTCTTAACGTATTTCCAGAATCCTCAAAGATTCCTCTAATCATTATAAACACAGTATAAACAGGGAATTTGTGTGAAAATAATACAATGTAACATCAATACAGACAAAATCATAATTAAGTGTTTTAATTTTGTTTCTTGCCATACATATTGATCACGGATTTATGTAATTTCTGGCTACCGTTTTTGTTTGGATTATGTGACAGTGGCACAATATTGGAAACATGTTTACAATAGACAAGGCCACACTAGCCATTCTGTAAAGCACTAAAGACAAAACAGAGCTTTGGGCTGATCAGAATCTCATTAGTTTCGCAGGTATTTAGTCATAAACCAAAATATCGGACAAAGAAATATTTTTTACCTGATGATGGCGATGAAAGAAAGGTCAACGGTTTAAAGTTTTTAGAATTTATCCTGAGGAGGACATGGATGTGTTAACCAAACGTCACAGCAATATATCCAATAGTTGTTGAGATATTTCAAGAGAAGCAAACCTCATGGTGGCGCTAGAGGAAACCTCAGGGGATCATCAAAGTCGTTAGAATACATTGTCAGTGAATCCACAAATGTCTGTATAAAATTGAGTGGTAATCCATCCAGAAGATATTAAGATATTTAACAAAAAAAAAAAAAAACAACTTTGACCTGCTGATAAAAACGAAAAGAAGTCAGGGCATCACAAAAGTCATGACAATTCATCCTCTAAGGAAACCTAAATACAGTATGTGTAGCAAATTTCCTGTCAATCCATCCGATTGTTGTCAAGATGTGACTCTGAACCACTGATGGTGAAATCAGGGGATCACCAAAATCAGTAGGATTAATCCTCTGGGGACCACGCATGTTACAATTATTACATCTGTATATATATATATTTTTTTTTATCCAGATGGTTGAAGTAGTTTGTCAAATGACCTTTTTGGTTGTTCAAACATTGCCAGGTTTGTTTTTTTGTAAGAGTGGATGCTTAGCTCTGTGACTGGAATGTAATGGTCACACATGAGAAACACAAATTGGGGCTTAGCTTTGACCATCTGCTGCTTCAACCCACAAACATTTCCTCCTAAAACGACAACAACATGCAGATGTGCGAGTGTGTGTGCAGACACTTGTGGCCTCTTACACATGAATTAATGTAATTGGCTATGCCGGACCTCATACCAGGGCCTCATGTCTTTGCAGCGGCTGTCCGTGGAAGTGGGCTTCTGTCAACAGATGGCTCAAGCAGCGGTTCTGACAGATTAATTTGTTCCCCTAAACAAAGTTGTCGCCATCAACCGCCAGACCGCTGACACCAGAACCCCATTAGTGTAGTTTAGTGGTCTGGGCGGGAGACTGAACACGAACTGACGCAGCAAAACGAGCGAAAGGAACATCCATCTGTTCTTTCCCTCTTGCTCTACAGTGAGCGCATCCATCTATCCTTTCATCCATCTAGTATGCTTTCCATTATTAATGAGACATTAGCTCTGTATGTAATTAATTGATGCTGTTAATAGTGAATGCATCAAATTAATGATTTTTAATTAAGGAGATGTTTGGGTGTTGTTGATTATGCCTACAGGGTGCATATCTGCTGTGGTTTATGTAAACTGTCAAGCTCTCTTTTGTCTCCATTTAATGAGCTAAGTCATGGTTTGGGCTGCCATACTGTAGGTAATGCAGCACATGGGTCTGTTTAATCTGGCTGCGTTGAAACCTGTTAATTTCATAAACATCTGAGAAACCCCTGTGATGTCGGCTCGCTGTGGCATATGTCTTTATTATTTTGCCCCACTCAGCAGGAATGCGCTGACCTTTAGCGAATAGACAACCAAATAAAAGTCTGCACACAGACATCACGATGACTGTATGTCCTTTTCTTGCATCACCAGGAATATTCTTGTTCTTTCTCAGATCAAAGCCTCCTGTCAAATGCAATCACATCCAGAGACGATCTTTTGAACCTTTTTAGATGTCGTAGCACGAGGAGGTCCAAATACAGCAATGGACTTGTATCCTAAACAGCAGTGAAGTATCAATTGGGTTGGTTTACATGAGAGTAACAATTTCACATCTGCAGGTCTGTTTAGCTTCGAGTGCAGCTCTGTTCTGTTTTCTTAGGGCCCAACAATGAAACTGAATCACAGAGTGAGCTGTGGGCTTTTCATTTATGTCTCTGTGCTGTAGCTCTGTGCCTGCCTTTTTTTCTTCTTCCAGTGCAGCAGCAGCAATAGTAGTAGCAGCCTATATGAGGACAGTTGGTGCATATCAATCAGGACGCAGGGTGCTTTCTGATGAAGACCACGTCTTCCCATCTCTCGCCGTCGTCAATACGTGCAGATGCATCAAAGGGCCAAAGAGAGAGACTTTTAGAGGCTGGTGTTGCCAGTTGCTTTTACAAATGGAGTGAAGAGAAGGAAGAGTACTGTAATTTTGAGATGATAATAGCACTGTCAGCATGTGTGGGAGTAAGTATTAGTGTTAGCTGGTGCAAAAAGGCACCGTCTTGTTGGTAAATGATGGTTCTGCATGGCGGTGTGGTTGCAGCCGGGAACAGACAGTCAGCAGTTTCCAGAATGTTCTGTGGTGTTGGTCTGTGGAAGTGGATGCCTCGACTCCCACCACACCCTTGTGTGTTTCTGCAGGACGGTTTGTCTTTTTTAGCATTTTAAGGAGCATCAATATTTAACTCAAACAAAGACTTCTTTTTTTTCCAATCAAGGGCACATTTCTCTGAGCTCTGCTGTCATGCTCCAATGTCTGATTCTTGAATTATGCACCCTTGCCTTTAAAATGAGAGCCTACTTCGATCTACTTGCTCCTGGGAGGAGACTCAAGATTTTAAGTAGAGGTGCCAACGTCATATATGTGGTCCAGTCTGTGACTCAGCCATGTTGCCAGCATGGTGGCGACTGTTTATGTCCAAAGTGGCAGCTGCGGTGGGAAACCTTTCCATCGCTTTTGTGTCTAAGTGCGTCATTCAGAGCACTGCATCATTTATGCTGCACCTCAAATGAGAGCCTTCTCAGGCTAAATAAAGGCAACAGTCTTATGTAACCATGGTCCAAGTGTGCAATAACAGTATGCTGAGTAGAAAGAAAAGACACAACTTGTTCATGTAGTTCTGAAAATATCTCAGGGGCGTCACTCTGACAGGAGCCGTGGCTTCACTTAAATAGGGGGTAATTTAACTTAACCTCTCACAGTTCCACAACAACAGCTGAGTCTGTTTTCTCAGTAGTTTCTGTTTGTGCATCCAAACCAAAACACTCTCTCTCTCTCTCTCTCTCTCTCTTTATTTATATATATATATATATATATATATATATAAAGTTCAAAATGTAAGAAATACATAATGCGGTAAAGTGGTTGCTTAACAAACCCAGAGTAGCCGGTCTCATGATTAACTACAGAGTACATTATGGCGCAAAATGCTGCTCTATCTAGTTTCCTTTGTTAGTTAGCATCTGTGTCACTAATAGTGTTGAGAAGCTAATGCTAAATGAGCGGCTAATGGGTCTTTGAACAACAAATGTAGCTGCAGGATACGGTTTTAATGTGTTAATTTTGTGAATGAGATAAATGAGGGGTAGCGGCCAGCAGGAACCTGACCAGATCACACAGACGACAATTACAACCACTTAGCAAGACAAAAGGCCAGGAAGCAGAAACTGAGGAGAAATAGGTTATATCCCTGACATTATGGATATGAGGGCACATTGGGCTTCACTTATTTAAGGTTTAACTTAAAGCAGAATTATTGCACAAATGGAGGGTTTAAGTTCAAATGAAAACAAAATGTCAATGTTTTTCATTCAAACTCCCTTTAGTTTTACCTTTAGGAATATTTTTAGTAGTTTCTTCATGGGGAAGTGAAATAATGTGTTACATTAAAAAAGCAGTAATCTCTATTTTTATGATAAAGGTGGATCAGATGACTGTGTGTAATATGAAAGGAGTTGCTCATAGTGACATATCTACAGAGTCATCACCCAACTCTGCAGTTTCCCTCAACTTTTCAGGGCATTTTAGCAGCGTCGTCGTCAAAACAGAGCTAAAAAAAGAAATTTGGTGTACTGTCTGCTCCAATAACAAATGCTTGATACAACACAAGGCATCTACAATAAATAAAAATGTACAGGTACTTCTTCCAAGTCTCTTTGTTTGTTACGGTCTAACATGCTTTCTTTTGAGCTGTCCCTCCCTACACTGTTCAACAAGAAAGATGCCATCAAAATATCATTTCCCCGTGCCTTTAAACTGTCACTTTAATCCACTATCTCATTGTTCACGCACTTTGTCTTCAAGCTTTGTTTCATCTTTTTCTCTTGGGCTGCTTTTCGTTTTTCTTCTTCCACTTAGTTTACAGCCTTTTTCTACATAACCTCACATGTACTTGAATCGGAGCAATTACTCTCATGTCCCACTGTAATAGCTGTGGTTAAGATGGAAAACAAGCCCCTTTTCTCTGCCCGCCTTTCAGTCACAGGATCGAAGATGGCTCGAGAGGATGTATATGGGAGCAGCACTGACAACGGCACATACATGAAGACCAAACTAACAGCTCTGCACTGTCACTGCCCGGTGCTGCCTCACATGGAGAATCTGGCTCTGAGAACTTCAGGAAAACTCTTTGCCCCACAAAAACACAGTGATGACCTCTCGACTCTTGGAATAGGCTGCTGTCACCTGGGTAGTAATTACCTGCCAGTCAGGGCAGTAGATGGACCTGCAAAGAAAAAGGGGTGGCAGTCAAAGATCAGGCTCAGTCACTGCGATGAAAAGTAAGGGAGAAAAAGAAAAATGAGGAAGAGATCGCGGGCGAGGTGTAGGAAGAAAAAAACAGATAGAGAAGCTCATAATGAGGCCTGTGTCACATACACAGCTGTCACAACAGCACAGGGAGACTGAGACGGTCGGGCTGGAAACACACACACTCTTTTCCTCATCTATGGATGCCAATTTTGGGGGCTTTCATCTGGGGATGCCATTGTGCTCCATTTTAGGGCTCTGATACTGTACGCTTGCTATTGTACAAGACAAACTGCAAGGAATACAGCAGTGCTTGCCGCTGTTGAGCAGATGATTAGAAAGAAAAGAAAAAACTGGGCTACATCTTTAAATAATGTTTTGCCAATAGATAAGGACTATTTTTGGAAATATCTATAAATGATCACTGATGGTTAATTGATTGCATTGTGTTTCTTTATAACCGTGTCAGAAAATAAAGTTTCTCTTCTTTGACAGCCCATTGATGTGAAGCAGAATTCTCTTCTTCTGTTGGATTTATTAGTTGGATTTATTATTTAGGCCCGACCATCAATATTGCATTGCTCGTAGTTCCTGGAGTGTTGATCCCGACTGCGCATCATCTTTGACTTTCAGGCACTGTCACTGAGTTTGTGTAGAAAATGGCAGCTGTCTCCAGTATGTTTAAACGGAATTTTCTTTGGCTGCAGGTTGTGAATTTTAGTGTCAATACTTAGTAGAACACAAAGTTTTGCAAAATAAGAAGACTAAACAAAAAATACAAACGGAGCTTCCATGCTTGGAATACTGATTGTTGGATTGGGGATTTAAATGTTCTATACAAGTCAAACAAAAGTGCAAAACCTTGAAAGCTTTCGAGGAATGACTGTCCCAAAGAGTGCACTGTTATACCCAGCTTCAATTGATGCGTCTCGCCTCTCTCTATGAATGCATGCTTTTCCGCCCGCCCTTTGAGTGTGGAACAGCTATAAACACTTGACATGGTCGGACAACACGTTTGTTTCAGGCATACCTCAGCCTTTAAGGTTTGTCAGATGCCAAAACACTGCATGGTGGTTTATGTTTTATAACACTACAAGACGGAAGTGTACATGTCAAAGTTAGCCAGGTTCACCCTCTTTGCTGGACAACCCTGCGTTTTTTGCCGGAGCCCTCTGCATTACCGCACCCTAGCTTTGCTAATGCAGTGGTCTCACTGAAATAAATGAGGGCGCTTATGGTTCAGGGCTGTCCCACGGCAAAAAAGTGCTTTAGGGCTCTCTGGTCAACTTTTGAGCCCCAACTGCACTTTCTGTAAATCACAGCGTTGAATTCATAGTGTTGTAATAATGAAAACAATGGTAGTGGAAATCCAAAATCATTAAAGGTCCAATATGTAATATATTTACTGTAATAAATCCAAAAATCACCCCAATGTGTCATTAGATATTAAGGAAACATGCTGAAGTTGAAATACTATCTTACAATACTAATGCCAGTATTTTCTCGTTTTGAAATTTTATTTTATACTTGAATTAAATGTATTTGAAAGCTGGCCAAAGCTTGGCACTTTGCAGTTTTTAGTTGCAAAGGTTTTTTATTTTTGTATGAAGACATATAAAGTAATATCAAACTACATTTAATTTGTTGTGTTTCTTTTCTTTTAAATTGTACGTCTACTGCAATCACATGAGAAAAGTAACTACATTTACATACTGTGAATGTTTTTTTTTAATCGAGAATCGTTTTTGAATCGAAAATCAATTTTGAATCGAATCTTAAGCCTAAAAATCGATATCGAATCGTGGCATTTTCTGAATCGTGCACCCTTAGTAAATATTGGAAAAATTTGAAAGATGGAGACAGCTTAGAGCCCAAAAGGACGAAGTTGGCTCATTTCCTCCTGAACAGGTAAGCATTAGCTTCAGGCTAATTTATCACGGCTACAAGGGACGGGCATTTTATGTCATTTCAACATTTGTGTACTCACATTGAATTATATAGCTAGAGTACCCAAGTTGGTTACTCGCAAAAACAATTGAGAAACAGCCACTAAAGTGATCCCGACTGGTCCTGGCTAATGCCGCCATGCTAACCCTGCTAACTGCTAACGTTACCGGAGGACCAGGCAAGCGGAATGAAAAGAGATGGCATGAACATGTTCATGCATATAACATACATCAAGCACTGTTTCAGGCCTTTTTTTACATGAAGGCATGCATTTGTGGCCACAGGAATGCCTCTCACATGTGATTTAACATTTTGGGAATTTTGGAGCCCTTGTACCCACCCCACTCAGGCACTTATGCTGATCATGTATGTGGTGGCATTTAAAGTCTGTGAGTGCTTAGTGCTTAAACTGGAGACTGGAACTTGGCAACACTCTCATTGGAAGGCAAAGGAGCAGCATAATGCCCTCTGACCTCTTATTTTGGCAGAAAGAGCAGCTTCCTGTTTGTTTGCACTCTTGAAGGCGGACAGACAGGGAACAGGTGGACGGATCAGTGATCTGTGACGGACTGTGGATACACCTGCTGAAGCTGCAGGCAAAACAGACTGATAGGTGTAGTGGTACCACACAGATGAACCCAAAAGAGCAGACATGAAATGAGCGACAAACGGCCACTAGAACAGGAAGGCTGGAAGCAGAAGAATTGTTTCATTTTATTTCAGTGTTGCAAATGAATCATTTCATACCAGTGTTGCAATAGCCAACGGCAATAACACTCTGTAGAGAATTAGCAACAGTGAGGTTTATTTCACCTCCAAGTTAAGCACTTATCACTTCGAAATCATCCATGCTTGGCCGTGGCCGCTATGTTAATCAAATAACACGTAAAAACAAGTGTCAGTAATGTTTTTGAATTTCATTATGTCTCCACCAGTGTGGTAAGTGGCCATGTTTAATTCATAGTTTCCTCTAAATGATGTAGAGGGCAGCGCTCAATATTGCTCTGGACAACGGCAGGCAACTTGAAATGATGAAAAACACGCTAATTGTCATTTCCTTTGTTTTAGGTTTCACGATTTCTTGTCATTTCATTTCAGGCCATTCAGGCTGTTTAGATCTTAGCCTCATCTCACTCAGTCACTGCCATCTCTCCATCCTCTGCTTTGTTATCGTCTGTCTCATTATGATTGCTGTTCCTCCTTCCTTGTTCTGCTCGGCTTGCTTACTGACAAGCTGAGGGTAATGGAGATGGTTAGGAAAGGCTCAGAGCATTGCCCCCAAGCACACAGATATGAAAAACTAAAGCTGTGAGAATTATGGTAATAGATTCATTTGGACTTTTGATAGTTTGAATTTGCTGCTTGACCAGCAATGAGTTATCATGATTTAGCAGATGTACAAAAAAGCATTATAACTCAATTTTGCCTTCGTTTAGGATACGTCTTTTTAGATTTATTAAAAAAAAACACAATGAGCTAAGGTGTACTGAGGCATAAAAATCATATTTTAACAATATATTGGAGCTGAGTGCACAATAATGGGCTTTGCCACTGAGATGCTGTAAGCATTGTACACACAGAAGTATTGATCAGTAGGACAGATTCACTCGCAGCCTTTTCTCGAGATTGACTGGTGCCTCTTGTTTGGCAGACTTTTTATATTTAGTCTTCGCCTACTTTGTCCAAGAAAAATAGTTCTCAGCCTCTCTTTACACACACACACACACACACACACACACACACACACACACACACACACACTCTTCATCTACTCCTGTTCTTTCCCCATCTTCTCTCCTTCCCTCAGTGCCTAGGGGTGCTCATTTTTCAACAAGCTATAGTTTGCTGTGGCCGGCTTGTGCATCACAAAAAAAAAACACACACACATGCAGCTGCTGCAGAGTGTTTGCATTATAGATCTGCAGAGGAAAAACAGCAGCGGCGGATACCTGGAGGTAATCATTGGGAAGTTAATTTGAGTCGATTCGGGCGAGTGCCGATTGATTGTCTACCTCCTGTGTCGCTGTGATGCCCACAGGAAGGCAGCTAGTCTTCATCTGAAGCGCCTCTACAATAAAAAACATACATCCACATGCACACACATATACCCCAAAGCTAAAGCAGGGAGATGAGACGTATGAGGAATACTAACAGAGCCTCGCTAGGGCTCGAGGTGAAAATACTACTCTCATTACATCAGGCATTGTAGAACTTATGTTTCATGTTTCTGGATGGAAGAAATAATTTAACACATTCTGGCTATGCATCTTTCTCCACTTTGTAGAAATGCTTTCTAGAAATAGATTGCTCATAACAAGTGTCCACAGCTTTGAAAATAAGCCCTGGATTAACATTATGAGCTGTGTTTATGGATCTTTGATTAATGATGCTCCTCCCTTGCCGTATGCTCCCTAATGCAATATGTATGCATTGTTTTTCCTCCCGTTTCCTCTGTGAATCTGAATGGACTGCAACTAATTACACACAAAGCAAAATGAAAAATACAAACTGCTTTCGCACATTCAATTTGCATGAAATCTGTCTTTAATGTCACCTAATTTTAAGCTTGATAAAAAATCATAATAAAAGCCTCTCATGATAATAAGGGTTGTTTGTGGGAAGATTCAAACGGCTGTGTCTTCGGTTTGTTCCAAAAGACGAGCCCAAAGTGGAATCGGAGTCAAGCTGGAGTGCTTTAGCTGAGCTCGGCTGAACCTCATTATAACTTTTCAATTATAGGCTGATTGAAGTCTTGGCAACTGTAGATTCAGAAACCCTCCAACCAATCGGGGGGATTTTTAATCATTCCCTTTGGTTTAAGGGGAAACTATGAATAAGAGAGGGTAATGAATGGCCGTGTGAACTGCAGTGCCAACCGAAAAAGAGCGCTGAATTGCGTTTTTCTTGGAGAAGTTAATGTTTTTGATAAATAGAAATTTTCCTCATTTGAAAACAACCGAAGATGGAACTTTGTCCCTTATACTTGCATACAAAACACTCTTCCTGTAGAGTGGTGGCACTATCCCTGCTGCCATAGTTTAATGATAACTAATTGGCTTAGTATCAGATCCCCTGTATGAAGTTACTGTTAACATTTCTTGTTGGAAAGTCAAATTACAACAAAGAGACGCAAAAAGACAACAAAGAGATGCTAAACGATTACAAAGAGACGTAAAACGACAAAAAAGAGATGCAAAATGACTTCAAAGAGAAAAAACAACAGAGATGCAAAAAGACAACAAAGAGACGCAAAACGACTACAAAGAGACGCAAAACGACTACAAAGAGATGATAAACGACTTTAAAAAGATGCAAAATGACTACAAAGAGATGCAAAACAACTACAAAGCAAAGCAAAATGACGACAAAGAGAGGCATTGTCTGTAGTTGTTTTGTGTCTCTTTGGCATTTATTTATTACACTGAAAACGTTTTGTAACTATTAATAATGTACAATTTATTATTGCTAAGAACCAGAGCTTTAAATGTGAGTGTTTTTTATTTTACTCATTTCCCAAATGTGCTGCCTCTGCAAAGTTCAGTCTCTGAAAAAGAATTAATTTGTGTGCACTTTGAGAAACAGCAAAACAGCCGAAAAGCAGGACACCGTTCTGCTTCTTCTCTGATACAGGCCCGATACAGTATGTTCGGTGATGTCAACTCATCTCATCTGCTGACAGATTATCTCATCCCACTCACTGTCTCACTGACTGACGTCCCTCTATTCTGCTTTCTGTTTCTTTGGTAGCAGTAGGCCACATGGGGAAATCTAGCACATTTTGAGGCCGAATGTTTTGCTGTTACACACGTGGGTGTTTTTCTTTCCTTTCTTTCACACAAATGGCTTCCTCCGCTTTCCTACCACCCTCCCCTCATCTGAAAGAGTCGTCCTCCAGTACAGTTGGTGTAAGAGCCCGGCTCAGACAACACAAGCCTGCCAACAGTCTGCCGCAGATTCCTCCAATCCCTCTTCACAGTCGTCTTATCCCAGGCCTCATTATCCCAAGGCTCTGGCAGTCCTCAGCTGCACAGCAAACGTCCGCTGAATCCGCTCTGAACGGGCTCAGAGCATCTTCATTATGTGTCGAGCAAACTGATCGCATACATCATGGTCCGCTGGGGAGGCCTTTATGCATGCCTTAATTCACCGGGATTTGAAGGAGTCCTCCCTGAGAGAAAAGATTCTATTTCTGTAAAACATCTGACATGCACTCATTTGCTCATTTGCTGTTTCTATGGTGAAACCAGCCTCTTCCCTCTCTCTCTCTCTCTCTCTCTCTCTCTCTCTCTCTCTCTTTTTATTTCAAACATTAATCTTCACATTTCATTTTTGGGGGCTTTGATCACTTTTGTGTGCTGCACATCATCATGCAAGTTGTCTCACACAGCCGGGGGCTACCATCATTATTATCAATCAAAATACAATCCTGAGCGTGCAACATGCCAATGTCCAACCACATTTTACCTTAATTATACATCACCACAAAGTCCAGCAGGCTTCAAAAGGTGAGGGTGTGTGTTTGGATGATGCACTGTACCGTCTTTGTAAGTGGACTTGAGTCTCAGGTGTCTGCTTGTCAGTGTTTGAGGGCATTCGGCTTTGCTTTAAATCCCAACCCTTTATATTCTGCTCCCTCAGACGCCCTCAACCTGCTCTCTGTTCTGACACGTTATGTCTGCCTGTGTTTGCTGTGTTTCTCTCCTCTCATTCGCCCCTTTGAAGTCAGGCTTTCTCGACAGTCTGAGCTCTCCTACACTTGTCATTAGGAGCAGCACTCCCCTCCCTGTCCCCTGTATGTCTCATCTCACCGAGGGGGGTTTAAAGCCTCACCCAGCGACTGGCTGATCAACTCCCCAGGCAGGGTAAAATGTGAGATATTGATATGACGCAAGCCTTTAGTGTCACTGTGGAGGAATGAAAGCAGCACAGTCTTCTTCTTTATTAGTGCCTAATTACATTTCCTGCTTAGAGTGAGACTGCTCCTTTGATGTAACACTAATTAATCAAGATTTTTTTTTTTTTCAAGAAACTTAAGAAAATACAACATTTCTTCAGTAGCTTTGGAGAAGGATTAACAGAAGCACCGGAGTTATTATGGTTGTGATTATCTGCTCTCTAAAATAGTATTTTAGCAATTAAGGTGATTAGACAAAACGAGAACAATGAGAATCAATAATGATTACACAACGTTTTGGGGTAAATCACTTGTCTTGGAAGCTTTATCGTACTGCTGGATAAACACAGACAGAAGCCGTTTGGTAGCAGGAATAATGTAGCAGAGAAGAGAGGTGCAATGACTTCAGGTCACAGTGGTGGTTATGAGAGGGTTGAGATTTTTTGTCCTACTGATAATCTTCTAAGTCTTCAGGTAAAGTTGGCCTTGGCTCTGAGATCACAATGTCCTCATAACAAGCTTTTAAATTGAACGTGAAGGTTCAATTTTGACCTTGACAAAACAATTGGCAAAACAACAACAAAAAGGGCTTTCAACCACATCTCACGGTTGTAATCAGGAAATGAAGTTTGCCTTGTTGTCATGTATGAAATTTTGGTCACGTGATAACAGGCGGTCATATATAGAGGGAGACTGTAACTTTCCTTGTGCATTTCAGTAATTGTTTGGCTCCTTCACTTCCCCTTGGCACTTGATATTACATAATTCATGCGAGCTCGGGGAAGGGTCTGTGTGATGGACAGCTTGTTAACCGCTATTGAAACCCACAAACTGTGTCTGATCTTTCTCCGGCCTCCATTGACTCCTGGGTGATGACTTTGATCCTTTCCCAGTTGATGTTTTGACTGGTTTTGGTCCGCTCCAGTCTTCCATTTCATTTCAAACCTTTATTTAAAAATGTGAGACAGCCTGAGTGGGTGGGGTCCTGTCTTTACAGCGTACTGTATAGAGAGCAGAACAGCAGAGATCTTAAGTTGTTAAATGGTTTGTGGAAAGTGCTGAACCTTGTGAGATGAAGTGAAGGGATGATTCCTGTGGTCCGTGGTTATTTAGCAGCATCCTTCCTGGTCTAATGTCTGAGTTGGATTCTCACTGCATGCATGTACCTGTTGGTCTGGAGCACCACCTGGACCTCTCTCCAACCTCCTCTGCTATTTGTAGCAGTGTCCTCCTCACCACTGATTGTTTCTGTTGAGTGAAATATTGGTCTGCTTGAGTTAGTTTCCTGTTCACTGTAGTCCACTTACACACTGATAAATGGAGTTTATCTTAACAATAAAGACTGGATGCAGAGCTCTCTAAAAGTAAAAAATATGCCTACCAGCACCTCTAAAGTTCACTAATGAACATTCCATTTGTTTAATTCATAGACAAACAGAAATATAAAATTGACAAGTTGTGGTTTTAGTGGAGTTATGTAGTGTAACCTTTTCTATGCTAAACTAAGCTAGTCACCTCCCGACTCCAGCTCCATACTTAACACACAGGCGGGAGAGTGTTTCCTTTAAAGACTATTCTGTCAAATAAGTTATGGTTTTCAAAAATGTGATGCTTTCTATCCCATTTCAATGTGGAATCATCTTTTGATGCCTTTGAATTTAGTTGGCTAGAGTATTGCAATGCCTTTTTTCACTCTTCATCCTGTCATAGCTATTTAAGGGGCTTATTCAAAATGCAGCCCCTCACACCTTAATGAGGACCAAAAAATGCAATCACATCACTCCAATTCTCAAACATCCCCACTTGCTACCTGTTAATTACAGAATTGACTTGAAGATCCTGCTCCTGGTCTGTGAAGCTCTTAATGGTCTGGTTCCACATTACATATCTGACATGTTTCCAATGTATCCGCCTGACAGATTTCTCAGGTCACCAGACAGATGTCTCCCTCAGATTCCCAGAGCTCAGTCTAAATCTGGCAATTGAGCATTCGGTGTTTATGCACCTGAAGCCCGGAACAGTCTGCCAATTCATTTGAGGTTTGCACAAACACAATCTTCATCTACTTTTGTGTGAATATATGTGTGTTGTCTGTCTGTATATTTGTTTTAATCTTTTTTTAAAAAAAATTATCACCCTGTATTGCATTTTGAATTGCTCTTGTATGCGATTATGCTCTTCAAATCAACCTGAATATGTGTACAAAACTAATTCAATGCTACTGTGACCTCAAACAGGATAATAATCAAACTGTCATACTGCAACACTTGAACGGAGCCATTTGCAGACTTGTATTGGTCCCAGGTTGGATGGAAGCGTTTCCTCCTGGGGAAAAGTGTGATCATGATGAAAGCGTATCAACACCGCAGTTCTGGGAATCACTGCTGTGCAATATTTTTTTTAGATGGTGAGTATAATTAGTGTCCCGGTATTAAAGGCAATTCAAGTAATTGCTCCACTGCATCCTTCCTCTTCCTCTGTTTCTGGGTGATATTTAACCTAAAAGTAAAGCAGTTTTACTCACATACTGGCATTGGCCTTTGGATTGGTAAAAAAAAAGTCTGGCTTACCTCTGCAGTCCAACTAGGGATAAACCTCTCATTCATGTTTTCATGGCAGCCAACTGGCCCTGGTCGTCCAGTGAGCCGGGTAGGCATTACCCTGACCAGACTAACAGTCTTTTGTTAGCAGTTCATTTTATAGACAAATCTCATGGCAAAAGTTTTCAGATTCAGACCGAAAACAGCCCTGCATTAACAAGAGCACGGGGAGCTGTGTTGTATTAATGTGTTTAAAAGCTTATGAGATGCCAAAATACTGCACAACCGTTTTTAATACTCACAGACAATATTTTACAACTCTGGAAATACAGCATTCATGTTACAAAGTAATCTTCCAGGAATATGCACTTGCATGACATGACTGTCCAACGCAGCATCTTGCTGGGTGGTATAGAGTTGCAGCAAAAGTTGAGCCTGGTTCAACTTTTTTGCTGGACGATCCTGCGAGGAGCCCTCGCTGCACCGGCGGACTGACTCCATTCATTTGAATGACAGTGCTGCGTTTTTTCATGCAGGGCTCAAGTCGGTCTAAATGTGACTTTACAGAGCAGCTTGTTTCAGGTGGGCAAATACCTCCACCTGCTCAACCTCTATTCTGTAGAGCAGCGGCTCTTATACACCTGAATCAACCCACCAAATTCAATGGCCAGTGGCTACAGTCATAAAAGTAAAAGGGTGTTGTCACACTTTCGTGAGTACAATGTTCTTATAATTGATAGAAATTATGACTCAAGTATAATAAACCATGGATTTCATGTAAATGTTTTTTAAAAAATCCAGCGTGGGACACACATAGTGTGAGTATAGGCAGCAGGTCAGGGCATCAGGTACTGGAGTATTTTTGTAGCTCGGCTCTGTTGAGTAATAAGCTTGCTCCAGAAGGGCTTGTCATGCCCGAGCTCTGCCAGACCACAGCAGGCAAAGGCAGGCGAGCACCAGCAACAACTTCCACACACAAACACGAGCACACAACTGCTTCAAAATGAAAACAGAGAGCAAATACAACTGCATTTTCTAGACATTAAATCAGTTAAATATTAGACATTTCTGTTCCATACTCATGCAAACATAATAAATGTGTCTCTGAAATGCTCACACACTGTCCTCCGTTGCAGAAAATTGACCGCATAATTAGCACTTGAGGACGACACCACAGGTGAATTTGCTTACTCATCTTCTCTGCAGATAAATGAGAGCACACACCGTTGCACACCTTGTGCTCATCAGTTACCCAAGTGAGGCAGGTGGTGCTGGATAGCCAGCGTGTGTGCCCTCTCCATAGCAGTATGTGCTGGCATCCTCCCCTGCCATACTTTCACCGCCTACGCACACGGGTGTTGCAGATGGGCTCGGGTGTAGCGTGAAGCTGAATGCTCCTTTATGGTCCTCCACGGTAGAAAAACACACGTTCCCGCCTTTAAATCCAACACACTCAAGGTCACAATACTCAGAGAGGTCATTTAGACAACAAAATACTGAGACAACTGCATTTCATGTGCAATGACAATAAAGTTGAATCTAATCTAAACTTTGTCCAACGAAAAATGCCAAACTTCCACTTGTTCCAGCTTCACAAACGTGGCGATTTGCTGATTCTCTCTGTTTCATATCATAGCCAATTGAATATCTTTGAGTTTTAGACTGTTGGTTGGACAAAACAAGACATTGGAAGAGATGAGCTTTAATTGTTGCAGCTCCACTTTGTTTTATATTACTATAAATTTAACATATTTGGGAGTTGGACTGTTGATCGGACAAAACATCAATTTCAAGACTTTGACTAGAAAATTGTGATGGGAATTTTCTGGCAGAATGTCTTTGATCACAAAATCACTAAATCATATGTATGTGGATATACAGTATGTCAGTGTGTGGTGATGTACGACCAGTGGTTTGCATTTAATTCTGTCTCGCAATTGTCAACTTTTTTAAAGGAAGCCCTAAATTACACAGTGTGAAGAGGCGTTAAATCTTTCAGGTTACAGGATAATAGTTCTAACTAATCATTCACAGATAATATCATCCTCTTTCCTCAGGCAGTTTCACACCAACTCACACAGCTCTGATGAGTCTTGTGACCGCGATGACCATCAGGTGATGTCAATGAAAAGTAAGAGAAAAGTATTTAAAATACTTGGAACGGAAGTTAAACATCTCTTGGGTGAGTAAGTAACAAGACATCTTTAAGAATGTAGTACTTCTAGACACTGAAGTGCTGCCACACATACTGGTTAAAACTTTGAAACCCTAGATGCCGTATTTGTGTTGCTGCATCATTTTATCAAACAGAATTTTTTAGACGTCTCGTACATTCTTTCATACGTTTCTCTATAATCCAACCCCACATGGTTTGTAATTTATGGAGACACTGTATATAATTTAAACTAAAAGTCTTGCGTTTGGAGGTCCATGGGATTGTCAGCGATTTAAATGAACGACCCCTGCAGTTTTACCTCCTGCTGTCAGGTTCTTGATGCTGAAGAAATGGCAGTCAGGCATGAATCCCAATGTCAAAGAGATTTCCGCTGATCTGATCCGCCTCATATTCACCTGGCTGTTATTAACCTTGCCTGATTTGATGAGAGAGAGAAAAGGTGAATGGATATTTCTGCTTCTGGCTTTCTCACGCAGGATTATTGTAGTCTAGAATGCCTTCGACACATCTCATTATGAAACACAAGATGTGATTTGGTGCGCTGCTGAGCTGTGAGCAAACAAAGGGAATTCATTCAAATCGCCAATTTTGATGATAACGAACTCTGCATTTCAAAAGGGTTTTTGAGACCTACAGCTTTTTTGGGGGGAGCAAGACAAGTGTAAAGGAGAAAAAGTTCAGACTTGTCAAATTCACACACTTCCAGTTGAGTTAAGTGAACATGCTGACCTCACAGAGGGCAGCCGTCAAGATTAATTGCCAACATCAACATTGGCTCCCTGAAGGATCCAAAGGCATTTGAGGTGTGTGTGTGTGTGCATGGATCAATGGTGAGCTACAATACTGTACCTCCATTCAACATCATCCATTGACAGTAGGTTATGGTGATTAAATGCTCCTTTATCAGTTCTCGGGCTACAACAAAGGTCCAAAATAGGATTAAGCGGAGACACGGAACGCTACCACTGCTAATGCTACGGCCCTTTGAGAATCTGCTGGCAATGAGAAGAGCAACGACGCTGCAGGCCAGGATTACTGAACAAAGAGATGGAGGGATATGGAATGAGGTGCGGGAGCCCCCACCCCCTTTTTATCTTGACATCGAAAGCCCTTAAATGCTTCCCGTACCATCAAAATCTGCTCTGTGAGGCAGCATTCCTCACTCGTTTTTCCATCCTTCATGTCCGTGGCGTGTTGTTTGTCGCCGGATGAGTTAGTGCTGAGGAGCAACAGCAGACGTGGTTCGTTCGAGTGGCGAGAGCAGCGAGAGGGACGTTCATTCATCAAGAGGAAGTGCAGTGCATTCGAGGCAGTAAGTGTAAGGTAGATAAATGGCTAATAACCTCAAGGGTTGAGATGATTCATCACTTCCTAAAATTAAGTTCATTAAAGGACTGCCTGTGGACATACATCAGTGTCTCCTCGTCCAGATGATCTTGTTTGTTACAGTATGCCGTTAAGCTTTTTATCCAAGAAAAATACATTTACATTAGAGTTATTTCCTCATATGAGCACAAATAAATCTGAATTCTGTAGGGCTGTAACAAATTATTATTTTCATTATTGGTTCTTTGATGTGTTTCTTGCAGTGGAGGAAAGTAACAAAGTACTACTTAGTATTTTGAGGCATTTGTACTTTTACTTATTTCATCTTTAAACTACTTTATACTTTTAATAATTATTAAAATTGTTTTAATTGTACACATACTTCAAAACCTGGCGCCTACATTGCCCACAATGCAGCTAGGCCACTGATAGTTTGGTCTGAGATTTGGGTGTGTTAGGCTAGTTGTGGCTAATGTACTCACTTCTCTAACTCCACACCTTCCGATTTTTTCCATTTTCAAACTTGCAGTCTTCAGCCGCAAACGATGCTGACTCAAGTGACGTCACTATTTTCAATTTATCAGATTTCGCACAGCTTTTTTTTTTTTTTTACATATGCAGTGGTACCTTTTAGAGACCTTTTAATCAGACTTTTAATCAGATTGTGCAACATTTCCACACTTCCCCTGATTGATGATTTGAAATGCAGGACTTTGAGTATTTTTACATTGTGGTATTGGTACTTTCACTTTATTAAGGAGTAACCGTTCCACTACGGTTTTCTCGATTAGTTGATCAATCGTTTAGTCTATGAAATGTCAAAAAATAGTGATTAAAATGCTCATCTCATTTTACCAGAGCCCAAAGTCATATCTTCTTGTTTTGTAGGACCAAACCCAAACATATTGAATTTACAGCGATCATAATACTGACAAGCTGCAAATCCTTACATTGGAGAAGCTGGAGCCAGAGAATATTTGCTTGACTAAAACAATTCTTCTTTTAAAATTGATTTAAGTTATGTCAATCGTTTTAGTCCTAAATCATAGATTTGTTGTAGCATTTTGCGTCGGTGCATGAAACCAGAAACACATATATAAAACAAATATTCTACAAACTAGATTACTCTCCTCCATGACCAGTCAGTGGAGCAGAGCTGCTGCTTACACAACACGAGTGGAGCCTGGGAACAACAGGCGCTCAGAGTAACCTTGCCAACCAAAGTGGAAACTCCCCCACGCGTCTATTCATGTGGGGATGTACAGCCATCACTGCTTCCTCACAATACCGTTTATACTGCGAGTGCACACTGAGCTCTGAGGCCCGGCCAGAGACGAGCTATCACTAGGCAACAGGCAGGAAGGGAATCCGCAGCACAGCACAGACTCTGTTACTGCTGCTTCTGTGAGCTGTATGGGCTCATGACAGATAACAGTCGGGATATAATTGACACTGACGAAACAAAAAACCCAGCGGGTCATATTCAAATCGGTCTTCTTCGCTGTGATTTAGATACAGCAGCATGAAAGCAATATGTTCTTCTGTTCTGGCTTCAGTGAGGCTAAAATCACATGAATTATCTCAACAAAAAACAAAGACAAAATTAAGAAATAATAATAATAAATTTTTACAACATACTATACCATGAGTTTTTTTTATCTGTTTTTTGGACGTATTATACTGTCCTTTTCATGATTTTTTTCCAACATACTATACTATGACTTTTTTTTAATCACTTGTTTCGATATACTATACTATGACTTTTACTGTATATGTCTTTTTTTATCCCTTTTTCGACATACTATACTATGACTTTTTTCGACATGCTATACTATGTCTTTTTGATGACTTTTTCGGACATACTATACTATGACTTATCACTTTTTTCGACATACTATACTATAACTTTCTTTTATCACTTTTTCGACATACTATACCATGACTTTTTTATCACTTGGTTCGATACACTATACATACTATGAAATGACTTTTTACGACATACTATGACTTTTTTGATATAATATATGATATAATATATACGATATTTTTATCACTTTTTTCGACATGCTATACTATGACTTTTTTTGATATACTATGACGTTTTTATCACTTTTTTTGATATACTATACTATGACTTTTATATGACTTTTTTCAACATATTATACTGTCTTTTTTATCGCTTTTTTCGACATACTATACTATGACTATTTTCGACATACTATACTTTGACTTTTTTATCACTTTTTTTCAACATGCTGTACTATGACTATTTTTGACATACTATACTATGACTTTTTATAATTTTTTAGTATAGTATATTTTTTCGACATACTATACTATGACTTTTTTCGACATATACTATGTCTTTTTCATGTTTTTTCCGACATACTATACTATGACTTTTTTCGACGTACTATAGCATGACTTTTTAATCACTTTTTTTTTTTTTTACATACTATACTATGACTTTATCACTTTTTTCCGACATGCTATACTATGACTATTTTTGACATACTATACTATGACTTTCTTTGACATACTATACTATGACTTTTTTTATAACTTTTTTTCGATATACTATACTATGAATTTTATATTACTTTTTTGGAATACTATACTATGTCTTTTTTATCACTTTTTTCGACATAGTACACTATGACTCTTTTTGACATACTATACTATGACTTTTTTAATCACCTTTTTTGATATACTATGACATTTTTTTGATTTGAAGTCCAATATACTAAGTGAAAGAGCCTAATATGATAACTTAAACCTGTGTCAGGTCAGATGGCTTGGAGAGATAAGAGAATGATAAGAAGACAGAAGGTTGAGTGTTCAAATCCTGTAGGGTGCAAATAACTTCAAGACCTACTATGTGTTTACGTTTCTCTCATCACTTTTTTCGACATAATATACTATCACTATTTTATCACTTTTTATCGACATACTATACTATGACTTTTTATTACTTTTTCCAACATACTATACTATGACTATTTTATCGACATACTATACTATGACTTTTTTCGACATGCTATACTATGTCTTTTTGATGACTTTTTCGGACATACTATACTATGACTTATCACTTTTTTCGACATACTATACGACTTTTTTATCGACATACTATACTATGACTTTTTTATCCGTTTTTATCGACATACTACTATACTATGACTTTTTTATCCGTTTTTATCGACATACTATACTATGACTTTTTTCGACATGCTACACTGACTTTTTTGATATACTATACTGGGACTTTTTTTTCAACATACTATGTCTTTTTCATGACTTTGTCTGACATACATACTATGACTTTATCACTTTTTTTCGATATACTAGACTATGACTATTTTCAACATTCTATACTATGACATTGTCCGACATACTATACTAAGACTTTTATATGACTTTTTTAATCTGTTTTTTGGACATATTATAATATGTATTTTTCCAACATACTATACTATGAGTGTTTACAATATTCTTTATTCAGTGGCAGAGTGGCTCAGTGGTTAGCGCTGCACCAACAAGTAGGCACAGCAGACTTTGTCCCTTAGTTCGATTCCCAGTCTGAGATCGCCCTTATTGTGTGGAGTTTGCATGTTCTTCCAGACTTTTTTTGGCATACTATATTAAGAGTTTCCTTCAACATACTATACTGACTGTTTTCACTTTTTTTATATGCTGTACTATTAGTGACATACTTTTAGTGGCAGGGTGAATCAGTGGTTGGCACCGCTCCAACTAGCACCAGCAAGTTTCAAGTTTGAAGGGTTAGGGTTCAAGCTCTATTCAGCATAAGAAATAAAATGGCAGAGTTGCTATTCCAGTTCATATCCTGGGGCCTGTTTCAGGAAGTAGGTTTAACAGACTGAGTCTAACCCTGATCTCGGAGTTGATTTACCCTGAGATGGGAAATGAGTTTTCGGTTTCAGAACAGCTGATATGAGTTGGTTCAATCAACTCAGAGTAGGTTCACGCGCGTGCACCACCACAATAAAAAGGCAGCATGAATACTACGATTAACCATGGTAACAACCACAAACAAACGGGTCGGCGGAAATACTCAAGCGCACATACAGCGAGTTAAAAAAGCAACACAGCGGCTGCTGCAAAAGAGAATTTGCGTGGGAAAAAATTGCTGCTAGAGTAAATGTGTATATTCCAATTTAGTGTATATCATATTTAATCACAAGTATAGCCTAATATTACTGGTGAAATGGTATTGAACCTATAATCTATTTCATTTAGGTGCAATACTGCGGGCGAAAAAATAGGCCTACTAATCCCACTGAGGCTGCAGCACCATCATTAACAGAATTATAATTCATAACAATCTTTTATTTCAATGGGTTTACATCATTCACCTGCAATACTGTGGAACTCCTTTTTAATGTCTCTTACTGGTTTGTGTCCAGGGAACACTACAAAAACGTTTAAAAAACATTTCAGAGCGAGTCACACTCTTCTGACGGTGCTTTGCTACAGTGGCTTTACTAAAATGCTCCGCATCACCAATGTTGTTGAAAAAAAACGTAATGCGACACAAATAATCTGCTGGGATGTAAGAGCATAAGATGGGTGACGTTAGTGATATGAGGACGGATAAGGTTATGTAGCCTAGGCTGCATAACAGACATAGGAAGTTATCTGAAAATTAAAATGTCAGGGTTTCAATATCATCTCCCGACACATAACACCTTGCGAAGTAAAGCAGAAGTAATACAGCTTCTTCAACGGGATCGCCGACAAAAGAAAATGCCATGTTTTTAGAAATAAAATGTTTTATAATCTGCCTAACATAAACCAACACAATTTTTTTATTCATGCCGATAAACGGATACAGACTGAATGAATGAATGAGGAAATGAAAGCGCGTTGTGTCAGAGGGAGAAGACAGAGAAACTCGAGGTTTAGTGAAGAAAACCTGCTCCCGACCAGGTTAGGTTCACAGACTCTGTTACCATAGTAACTGACTCTGATGTGAAGTTACCTCTTTCTGAAACAGAAAACCCAGAGTTTCCCTCATCTCAGGGTTAACAAACTCAGAGTTTTCACTAAACCTGCTTTCTGAAACGGGCCCCTGTTAAGTACTGTCAGATGGACCGTGGTGGGCTATTTAAATAAATCTGAGTTGACAAAGTTAAAAAAAACAACCTTCTTAGCAGAAAAAAATAAAAAATTATGACCTATAAAGTTAAATAAAACCCTTCTCAAACCAGAGTAAAATTGCCATTGAAGCAAACACGTTCAACATGGAAAATCTAACCTGATAAACGTTGCCTGGTTTCGCCGAATATGACAGTCCATCATACAAAAGGTTTGTCATAATAAATTTGGCCTAAAAAACCTACACTGTGATACATGTTAGAAGTATTCCCTTTGGGATGTAATTAACCAAATAATTTGCTTTATTGAACATATAAGATGCCTTCACACAGGTAACAAAAACAGACAACTGATATGCTTGAAATGAAAAAAGAAAAAACCCACATTTTATTGCACTTAAGTTATAAGAAAATAAAATTCTAAGTGAATCAAACAAATACACAATCCCTTTAAGGTTTTTTCTGTCTGTTTTTCTTTTTTGCCAGGCAGTTTACATGAACTGAAAAAATAAAACACCTGCAACAAATCTGATTTCTCAAACCAGATCATAAATTAAAACAGGGAGAAAACAACGAGAGGAGATAGAGCAAGATTGTTTTCTTTTTTAATATACAGTGTTATACCACTTTCACAGTTCAGCTTGAGTTGTGACTTGGAGATTGAGACGATTTTACGTTTGGCTACAATGTTTCTGTTCACGTTTGTTGCCTTTGTGTTTTTATTTTTCCTCACTGACAATCCTCGAGGCTGCGACAGCCACCCCGGTGATTTTAACTGCAACACATGTAACACTAAGACTCCTGGCAGCTCGTGATCCTTGTGATGGGTCTCCTCCGTTGCTTCAGACATCTTTGAATGGAACAACAATCACACACGGATACGGACAGTTCTCTCATTCACGTGTTAAAATCAATACATCTGCTAGTTTTTTTTCTTCCTTTGCCAGTCCACACAGCATTTGTACATTTCCCCAAAGAACAGGCTGAAAGAGCGTTGTCCTAAGGAATGTGTTTACAAGTTGCCCATTAACACGCTAACACACACACTCATGCACGCACACACACGCACGCACCCCAACAGTGTACATCCCCTTGTTTCCTCTCTGCAGGCGATCACGCTCCTTCCTCTCAGCCTCGTAGAGGCACGTTTGGCTCAAGTTTCAGTGGCAAAAACAAACAAAATAAAACAAAAATGTTGGATGTTATATTTTGTGATCTTTTGTTTCTTTAAGTCCAAACATATAGAGTTCAATTTGGAATTTTGCCTGGGACTAAAACGTCACAGCAAGTAAAAGTTCCATCTCTCTTTTTTTTCCCCCATTCAACTAGCAGCATAAATACAGTTTGGCCACTGGGAGAAAACAATAGAGGGGAAGAGGCTGGGGGTTCAGGTGCATTAATCCACAGTGCTTAGAGCTTTGCAGCCTCTCGTCACGGCACTGGCATTGAGGAAACCACCCCAGCTAGACCGAAAAATTCTGGACAGCATTGATGTTTATGTGGAGACGGAGCTCCAAACCCAGGTATGTAGAAAACAAAAAGGAAGAACAAACAACTCAGATAGAAAGACAAAGGAAAAAAAAAACCTTGTGACATAATGACAGCAAACCTAAACAGGTTTCTAATACTGGGATTTGTTGCTGTTGGCAACCGCGAAGAGAAAAAAAAAAAAAAAAAAACGTGAGAAACCCCTTTCGTATGATAAACCAAAAACGTATTGAAATTCACAGTTGTGTTTGTGTGCGATATTGTAAAGAAAACTACAGAAACCGAGTGGAGAACAATAAGAACGGAAATGGAGTGACAAGAAACGAGCCTGATTACAGGCTGAACCCTCCAGTCGCCCTCTCTCCTCTGATACAAGCAGCTCTTTAGGTGTGTGGAAATTTACCTTCCTCAATCTTTTCCTACAGTCAATGTTTCCTACTTTCCGGTTGAGTGTATGTGTGTGTGGGCGCGTGCTCTGATGGGAGGGGAGGGGGTGTGTGTCTATCTTTAAAAAATAATATATCTCTGACATCTCAAAATCTGTCAGGCTTGAGCGAAACCAAGTCTCTGTGCGAAGCGGACCCCAAACCGAAAGGGTTGAGTCACTTCAAAAGAGTTCAGTCATCATCAGTCGTTCCTTTCTTCCTCTCTTCCTTCTCCCAACCAATTGTGGGACAGACCGGTCGCGCACCGCCGCCCCGTTTCCAGCCCGATTCCCTCCGACTCCACCTCGTACTGGTTGTAGGGGGTAGAAAGCAGGGCCCGAACACGTGAGAGGGTCGGTGGCTCTGTCAGTAACATTTTCCCAAAGGGGGATGGGGAAGATAATGGTAGAGGACAGGACAGCCCACTGTCAGTGGTGGTGGTTGTAGATTTTGCGAGTTTGGGTGAAGAGTTCTGGGTTTTGGCCCTCTGGTTTCTGGGTGCCTCATCTCCCATTCCCTCTCTATTCCTTCCTCTCCGCGGTTCGCTCTCTTCGTCCTTCCTCACCACATCGCCTCACTTCATGTCCACGTCAAAGTCCAGCACCAGCAGCTTAGTCTCCTCTGTGCCGTTGCGGCTGCCCACCGCACACACCAGCTTGGTGTTGGAGGCCCGGATGCGCCACACCACACCGCCGCTGCCACCGCTCTCCAGAGTCACCAGGTTTCGGATGAACTCGCCCGTCTTCAGATCCCACAGTTTAACTGTGCCATCGTCCGAGCTGGTGATGACAAAGTTCTTGTTGAACTGGAGGCACGTCACGGCGCTCTGGTGCTTGTGGGGACCTGAACACACAAAGAAACAGATGGTAAGAAGGACGTAAAGAAAGGCATCCCCCTGGGCCTCTGTAGTTCCTGGTTTAATTTAATTTTTTTTTAATTTGTAATAAATATGTATGTGATGTAGTGGGTAGAGACATGGATGGTTGACTTCGAAATGAAAGTTAAATACAGAATAAATAACTTACAATAGTAACAAATCTTCTGTTAAACAAAGGGAGAATTCATCTCTTATTCCTGAAGCTGTTATGACAGCGTAGTGAAGTATTCTACTGTAGGCAGGCTTTAGGCTTGGGCCTGTCTCTGTTACAGAGGCTAAGCAGCTTCAGCTACACATCTGTGTGTGTGTGTGTGTGTGTGTGTGTGTGTGTGTGTGTGTGTGTGTGTGTGTGTGTGTGTGTGTGTGCGTGCGTGCGTGCGTGCGTGCGTGCGTGTGTGCGTGTGCGTGTGTGTGTGTGTGTGTGTGTGTTGGCCACACTTTAAGTGAAGATGGCAGCTTTTACTGCCTTCATTGAGGTGACTTTATTTGTGACTGTACGCGTGCAGTAACTTAAGATTTCCATAAGGGCTTGAAATGATATCTTAATTAAATCAATTAGGGTGACACAAAGCACAAACAAGCGCAGAATCAAATGCTGGAAAATTAACTGCTTTTTTTGTTGTTGCCATAGCAGCTATATCATTCATCAGACACATTGAATTCATTTCCTCTTTCACAATCAATTTGCAGACAAAATTTGTTGAAATCTCACCGTCAACAAGCTTTCACTTATTTTCCATTTCTGTCTACAGTTGGTTCAGAGGCTGCGCTATTTACCCCAGTATACAATACTGCTCTGCACCAACCCCCAACATGCCTGCCTCTCTCCTCCCTCCCTTCTCTCCATTACCACAACAAAGCCTACTCCATCCATTACCTATACTCTCTCCAGCTGACAGTGACGACCTTGTTGTCGGCCTATTGTCTTATCAAAACACACTAATGATTAGCAGAAATTGTCCGCTGACCTAATTATATGACCTACAAAGTCCCCCGGCCTTCATCCTTTCACTGTAGTCACCCCCTCTTCACAAGACACGCACAGTCGGTCTTATCCCCCCCTCTCTCTCTTCAGACTCTCACTGGGGCATCCCTTTGTTCAGCTGGGGGGTGTTGGTGTTTGTAGGACCAGCACACAGGGTTGTAGTTTGCTAATGAGGGCATTTAGGGGTGGGGGCGCTGGTGGTTGCTGCTGCTGCTATTCAGCAAAGGATTTCCAACTTCCTGTGAGGCACCAGTGCTGCTACTAATGCAGTTTGAACTATTCAAACACACACAAAGGAAATGAGAGTGTAATCAGGACCAGCAGGCCCACAAGGTGTTGGCTCCGTACTGCCACACACAGACAAACAGGTCATTTACAGTCTGGGTTTTAATTGGACAGTCAGTTATAGCTAAGTCCCATCTTATGCACCTTTTTGTTGTTGTTCAAGGCTTCTATATTTGTATAGTAACAGTTAAGTGTACATCTGAATGGTTCTGCAGCCTGTTGCATAAACTCACCACTTTGTAAAGTCCCTACTTACTCTCGGTAATGACTATAATCCAAAAGTATTGCTGCAGAAAGTGACATTTCACCTACTGTGGTGTATCATTCAGGTGACAAGCTGCAGAAAGACACTACCACCTAGTTACAGAAATGAAGAGACCTACAATAGACTAAAAAGGTAATCTATGCCAGAAGCGACCAATCTCAATCTCCTCTTCATCGACACCACATGCTATGTTCCAAATGTATCTTATACAATTGAACCATTAATGTATCCATTACTTTTAGACTTCTCACCATTTATCCATTACTGGCATCATTAGCGAACTATTTAGGCTTATCTCGCTTGCACACACTCTCGATTGTAACATGTCAGGTGTTGCAGGTGACTCGATATCACTCGATGCAACGCATGTTTGTAATAATAATGCATGTCAAGAATTCAACTTGTGCTTGATGTTTTTTTACTACGGTGAAGATGGCTTAATAACACTTAGATCCTAAACGATGTAAACACCAACAAATGTCTCTGGAAAACCTCCAGATTCTGCTGAAGTAAGTACCTACTGTAAGCAGCGGCAATTCCCATCACAAGTGAATGTCAGGGTCATCATAAATGTCCAATGAGCTCCTGCTGTAAACATCAGAGAATATTTTTCTCTGACATTAGTTCCTACCATTTTTTTTTAACCTTTCCGCCATGACAGCAGTTAAGTTGTGACTTACATCTGCTCGGGGGAGGTGCACATTTAAGTTCCACCTTAACTCTAGCTACATTTAAACTTAAACCTAGCTGGTGCAACAGGCTGCTGGGATGGGAGACTCACCTTGCAGTGTTTGCAGGCACTGGCCCGTCTTGATGTCCCAGATCTTGACAGTGGAGTCTGCGTTGCCTGAGACCAGGATGTTGTCTTTGAGCTCCATGCCGCTGGTGAGTGACTGATGCCCCGTTAGCGTGTGGATGCAGTTGCCCGTCTCCACATCCCAGACCCTTATAGACGTGTCCAATGAGCCACTCACCACGTGGATCCCATCAAACTAGAAGGCAGAGAGGATCAAAAGTTCAGCCCCGACATTTACTGATTTATTCTGAAAGCAGACTGAATGTTGATGAAATTCATTTTAAACTGGCTGAAAATGAAGTTGCCGCTTCAAGATAATAGCAACCGTCACCTTAACTTGATACCTACACAGCATACCTTCTTTCTATTAACAAACTTAAGATTAAACTCACTGAAATGAATCAATTTTATTGATCCGTTAAACTTTCCTTCGTATTCCCATGTCCAATAGTACAACACTTTTAAAAGCCTAACGATGCAGCGTGCTACAAAAAAAAACAATCTATCAATTGTGCAGTAAACAGCCTCCTCGCTGAGGGTGACGGCACTAACTAAAAGTGCACTGTAATCACACAGAGTGGGTGAGAGGACACCTTAAAAGGACACAGAGAGATGAATTTTAATTACACACACACGTGCACGCGCGCGCACACACACACACACATCACAAATCAGTTGTTGATAAATATTTTCACCTAGTAACTGCCATTTGTAATAGTTACCAACTGAAAAAACTAACAGTGTACTAATACACGATCTAAACTGCTGTTAAATAATGATACAAACTGGGAAGGTTTTTAAAGTACAATTTAACCAAAATAACACAATTTAGCCCGAATTTTTAAATGCTATGTTAATAACTTTAGACTAGTCTCGCATTGCCAGACCTTCCTCCACAGCACCACAGAGGAGGAGGGTCTGGCTACTCCACACAGCATTCCGGGATGGGAGAAAAACGTGCTCTTGTTTATTGCCATTTTTTTAAACCAATCACAATCATCTTGGGCGGTGCTGAGCGGTGCCTCTACAAAATAGCCTCGGGAAGGAACTTGTTTTGGTGGAACATGTGTGTACGTTCAAAAGTTGTTTTAGTCGTGCAACAGAAATCTCAGATTGGACAGATAGTCTAGCTAGCTGTCTGGATTTACCCTGCAGAGATCTGAGGAGCAGTTAACCTTAGTCCTCAGAAATCCACCGGAGTTTAGAACACCAACACAAAGAAAGCGGAAGGTGACGGACATCCGAAAAGAGTGTCATCCGGCGGAATTTCCGGCAGAACGAGAGCAATTTGGGAAGTGTTGTCTTGGATATAGACTAACGTTAGACTAAATGACCAAAAAAATGTCCGTTAGGTTAGCATTATCTGATATTTCCCGCTCATTCTAAACGGCATGAAATACAACATACACACTTTTGTTATTGTGAGCAGATAAATAAAACAAAGTAATACTTATATTAACATTGACAGTTAAGTTGAATATTTAATTTGGTTTGTGATGCTACATTGACTTGCCGATTACTTTTCATTGGATGGTGCAATAGTTTCCTAGAAACCAGTTTACAGTCTTTACTAGATTGAAGATTAACTTTTAATGGTGCAACCCTTTTTTTTTTTTTTTTTTTTTTTTAAATCAAATTACTTATTTAATTTAAATTTAACTAGCTACTTTTTAAGACCTTAGGGAGAACTTAACTGGATTTATGAATAGCTAGTGCAACCCAATCCTGCAGTATTTCTAATGCAGATGGTACAGGTCCAGCCTTGAATTTTATCTTGAGCTGGGGAAAATGCATTTGATGTCCAAATGCAAAAAAGCAACACACACAGCATATTTCTGCCCGACTACTGAATGTATGTCTGAAGCTGCTCACCTGTAATGAGTACACTCTGTTGGTGTGGCCCTGCAGCGTGTGGAGGCAGGTCTCCGTCTCGGGGTCCCACACTTTGACCATGAAGTCGTAGGCACCGCTGACCACCCGTCGCCCGTCATACTGGACGCAGCGCACCGCCGCCACGTGGCCCATGAGGACGTGTAAACACTGACCTGTCTCAATGTCCCAGACGCGCAGCGTGGCATCACGAGAGCCACTGACAACCCTGAGACAAAACCAGAAAAACACAAAGGGTCAGGTACATGTGGTAATACATTACATTTTAAGTTAGACAGTCAGGGTTGAAAGTATGAGTCTGGGTGTAGCACATACAGTTAAAACAGTTGAAAGTGTTGTGAAATTAATAGCCTTTATGTTGAGCTTCAATTTCCCAAAGGAGGAACATCTCCCACAAGCTTTAAACAATTAAATTCGATAGTCTATCCAACTTCATTCATACTGTAGCAGCTGCACTGACAGAATAATGAGACAGGTATGAACATTTTCCTTCACTCCTCTGACATCCATTAACCTACAGCGTCACATTCATGTTCATACTTGAAAGTACAAAAACATCCATCCATTTAACTCAAACAGCCCTCCAGCAATGTCTTCACCCAGAATGGAAAAAAAGAGATACATTATAGGTTACAGAATAGGAAACTCCCTTTAGGGAAGATTGTTTATCGAGCTGTACATTTGTTCAGATTATTACTGTTTGTACCAAGGATATTATTTAAGATTATAATTAAAACATGAGAAAGGGAGGATAAAAGTATTCGAATGTGGTCACTGATTGACAACGCTTTCCTTAATTTCCATCAGATTCCTGATACTTTGCTAAAGACTGAGACATTCCTCCATATTATCTCTATTCACAAAAACATGCTGTAAATACACACAGAACACTCTTTATTTATAAAATGCCTCACGGTGTTATATAGATGGAAATCACCAACATGTTATTCACTGTCTGCCTGCAGCTCACAGCATTTCCACTGAGTGAGTAATCAAATGCTACACAAAAACCTTGGTGGGCCCTAAGGCCATAAGAGCACTTTGAGTCTCCGGAGTGTAATACTGAGTGAATGAGCGAGCAGCAGTTCACTTAAGATGGCTCATAGGGTCTATTTAATCACTATGAGGCCGCATGCTCACTTTCATAGATACTGTCCTCTTTGAGTGTTACAGAGATGCTCTTTTTGCTTGGTGCGAGTGCTGTTAAGTCAGGCATTATGATTCTAATAATTACAGAGCTTATGGGCACATTAAAGGAATTGTCCAAATGCTTATTTGGTTTCTTGCTGAGAGTTAGATGAGAAGACTGTCATTTAAACAAAAAAAGATATAACGTGTTATTTGGTGAGCTTTAGAGGCGCCATCAATGGATTTTATTACCTTTGGATAGAGCCAGGCTAGGTTTACCCCTGCCTCCAGTCTTTATGCTAAGATAAGCTAACTGTCTGATGGCTTTAGCTTCATATTTACCATACAGACATGAGAGGGGCATCGATCTTCTTATCCAAGTCTTGGCAAGAAAGCGAATAAATGGATTTCACAAAATATATTAACTATTCCTTTAAGAGAAAGAGAATGTTAACAAATGAACTTTTAGATTTATGTACTGGTTTGCTATAACATTATTTGTAAAGCTCAGTCGCCGCAGCTGAGCTGGCACGCGCCAATGTGACGTCAACCGTGTGTCACGGACAACCGGATGCCAGGACTCTCAGAGTGACTGCAAGTCTCTCTTGTAAACTTACTGGGTTAAGATGAGTTCTTTTATGGTGAATGAAAGGCTTGATCCGACAAAGTAGGTCATTGACGGCAATGCTGCTGCCAATTCTGGCATTGTTTACCTTTTTCTTCTTCTTCTAGTCCGTAGAAAGAGCAACGTCTGTAGCCTTTGCTCATTAGCGCCACCTCCGTTCAGGAGAACACTGCAACTAGTGTCACGACCACCACGCGCGAGTATAAATAGTTACAGTGCTCCCATAGCGTCATATTTGCGTGCGACAGGTTTAAGTAACACATTTAATGGATTTATTTAGGGCTGCAACTTAACTATCATTATCAGTTTCTCAGAAAATAGTGAATAATCACACTATTCTGAAGCTCAAAATGACATCTTAAAATTTCTTGTTCTGTGTGACCAACAATGCAAAACCTCAAGATATTCAGTTTAATATCACATAAGACAAAATGAACCGCAAATCCTCAGACACATGAGAAACTGGAACTAAGAACTGTTGTTAAAACTGTTAATTAACAGATTAATAGTCAATCAACTTAATTAATCAACTTATTTTCAGCTCTAGATGTATTAGTTAAATTTGCATCTTATCAAAAGCACTAAGGTGCCAAAAGACACTACAAAAGAGTTTTTTAATTTTACACTTGATAAAGCTTAACAATGAGATTTCCCCATACCTTTTCTCATGTAGGTGCATGCAGCGCACTGTTGAGGTATGCCCATAGAGGGTGTGGATACATTCTCCTGTCTCTGCGTTCCAGACCTTGAGTGTGCGATCAGTGGAGCCGCTGATAATGATGTTGTCTCGCATCTGGGATGACCACACGCCCCCTGTGTGGCCCACCAATGTGCGCAGACACTGACAAGATCACAAAAGAAGAAGAAGAGTCTTGATGAGTATAGTTCTCACTGCTACTGCAACTTTTGAATGTCTGAAAAGTTTCTAAGACATTTAGGGTGATTTCATTCATATATTTCACATTTGAGTTTAAGAACTCAGAAAAATCTTATATGCACATTTTCCCCCCACTGCGATCTCCTATTGCCTTCAGGGAAAAAAAGACAAGTGCAATGCCTTGCCTTCATTTCTGACCTTTTTTGGGGGAAAGAAGAACTGAGTCGTTACCTACCTGCTGCTGTGCTGGGACGAAATCTCTCCCTGAGCTTTTATAATTGCTTTTACTTATCTGTTGGAAAAGCAGACTATTCATTCTCTTTGCAGAAAGGTCTGACGACTGTCTTCAATTGAAAAATGCCCCCATTTATCCTCATTAGGGATGGTAGTTTAGCTATTGATTACAGCAGTTCTGGAAATATTTCTGATCAATTGAATTTGTGTCTCCACAAGTTTCTAATTTGTTCCTTGATTTAATTATCCTAAATGTATTAAATTAGAACCCTTTGGGGAGAGGAGCGAACTATGGAAGAGGTCGGTGGCGAGTGCTGTGGATCTAGTCGGGTTCAGAGTAGAGCGTGTCAATGAAGTGTTCAACATGTGACCCCCTGACTGCAGCTGATAAGCCGCTCAGCAGTGAATGGTGGCGCAGGGCGAGAGGTTTTTATTGCAGCGAGTGAGAGAGGAAGATGTTGCCGCAGCCTGTCGTCCCCCTCTTTTGTGATAAAGAGAATCACTTCGTTAACTGTGGGCCAATGGGGCATGACCTGACAATCAACCTCACTAGTGTTAAAAGTCTCTCTTGTTTTATTACCATGGTCCTTTTTTTAGCTTTATACAGCAGTGACATGAATAATACTACAGCTTAGGGCTGGGCGATATGGAGAAAATCAAATATCACGATATTTTTGACCAAATACCTCAATATTGATACCGCAACGATATTGTAGTGTTGACTATTGGTGCTTTCACAAAATATTTACACAATGGGTAATATAATATCGATATATTGCCCAGCTCTACTACAGCTGCAAAAACATCTGGCTGAACAACAATTTATTGTGTATTAAAAGAAATATTGTGAAGCATTATTAGGATTATTTACAATGTTCTGACTGTCTAACATAATTAGATTAATAATTATTAGACAATTAATCCACATTTGTAATAAAAATTAGCTGTTCTTCTCGATCACTTAACCACAGGCCTGCAGTTTATTGTAATCATAGTCTCATAGATGCAAGATTGTTTGCGTGAATCAAAGCCAGTGGTCGAGGTTCCAAGAACAAGAATCACAGTGTGTGAATAGAGCCTACTCAAACACTGCGCGGGAAGAGAGAATACCTGAAAGGAAGGGCTTAAGAGTCTTCATCGGTCTATGAAACAAATATAAAATGAGGCCGTCCCTGAGAGTGAAAGATTTGCATTCTTTTAATGAACCTTTTTTTAAACATATGGGGGCTTTCATACCATGCTTAACATTTGCATCATATTTTCTATTCCTATAAAGAAAAACAGTGGGAGAGTATTCACTATAGCAGTCCCAGAGCTCTAGACCATGAAAGACTGGTTATTTACTATAGTTTAGAAAAGCCACATTCTTTGCCTTAGCAGGAAATATCAGAAAATAGGGATTAACAAGGCTAAAGCTCATAAAGCTAATTATTTGAAAAGGTTAAAATAAACTACCACAGGTCAATAAATCTCATTATAGACTGATGCTGCATGATTAAAAGATTACCCTACAGGCTATAGTTGAATCGACATTCAGCATGCTTAAAGGACTAGCCACATGTGGATATTATTTTCTGTTTTGCTCTCTCTGATCAGTGATCGTGTGCAATAATGTATTCGATGGCCTCTTGATAGATACAGTAATGAACTTGGTGAAGAGTTATTTTCTGCTGGGACACTTAAGCCAACTGAGCCACCAAGAGCTGATGTTGTGTCACGTATGCACAGATACACCGTTTTCCACCACAGAATTATCATGGAGACACAAACTCACAGCCTCTGTTGTGCAGTCACACATACCCATGGATAAATGCTTAACGGCTTTCATTAACTTAAAAGGGATACTTTGTTAAATTTTAATCCAGCTCTGTGTCATCTTTGTGTGGGAAGTGTGTTTAGATGAACAGTGTTTGGCTTCCCTCTGTGGCGCCAAAGCACAGAATTTGGAGCAGCCGAGTTCTGCCGAGATCATATCACCGGGCCTTCATGATGCATTCTGTGTAAACCAGCAGATATCAACAGACCTCCGCTGCTCTGCTCAGCTGGGAACTCTGTGCGCTGCGTCCACGGAGGGAAGCCACACAGCATTTATCTGCACACAATGCCCACACTTCCATGACACAAAGCTGGATTTAAATCAGCAAAATCACTTTAATTTGACAAGTAATAATTTCCCTGTCTCCAATAATCTTATATTTACAGCTCAAAAAGCAATCTCTGTTAGTTAAAAAAAGAGGAGAAGGTAATCTGGGTATCCATGCAGCTTAAGCATCTGGCAGAGGACACCTCTCTCTGAGTATGACAGCAGTCCATAGAGGTCTGCCATCTTAGATTGGCCTGACAGCTGAGACTGCTGCTGACAGACGGCACCAAGGACATGCGCTGCTCTGTTAAGCACCCGGCAGCCACCTTCGAAGCGCCGAAATGGGTGCAGCCGTTTGTGTTTGGAAGATTGACATCCTTCACTGAAACTGGAGGACACGCAGAGACAAGGGTCCATCAGGTAAAGACAGAGCCTTCAAGTGTCGTCTAAGCAACCGCTGCTACAGCAGAAAAACAAGCTTTTTGAAATTTCTTCCAGACCGCAAATCTGAACTACAGATGCAAGCTTCAACAGATTCATTTTACATGTTTAATCTCTAATGCAATACTTTCACCATAATCAAATCCCCATTCTCTTACCTGATCGCTAAGCAACGGCCCAGGGCTTTCAGAGCTGTGGAGGCATCTACATATGTGCTCATATTATAATTCTGATTGCCTCACAGCAAGGGTCCAATTTACTTTGTTTTATATAACAAGAGAAATCAAGGGGAAGACAAAACTGACAGCAAACATGAAACATTTTTTGCTTGTTTACAGCTTTGGCAATCCTGTACTGATGAGTATTTGTTGAAACATTAAAATCAAGTTATGTTAATGCAAATAACCCTGTCAATATGATGGGACACTTTGGTGTCCGTGCTAAAAATGGCCAGCGAGTTTGAAAAATATATGATCCACATATATATAGATATTGGACAGATTTATTAAACAATTGCTAGAAACATCTGTTACAATCTTGCCAGCCTCATTACTGAAGCATTATGTAGAGATGTGCTCTGTGTGGAGAAAACACAAGATAACATTGTGACGCAGAAAAGTGATGTAACACCACTTGATTCACCCCACATTGTCCCATCACAGGAGGAATCTTTTTCATCGCTCTAAATTGAACACAAGGTTTCTGAGGAAAGGCAGCACAAGTGGCCAAGAAGAAGTGTTAACGCTGCTCTACCTCTGGCACAACTTGTCTATGGTGTGACCAATTTCTTTTTCCATCTCATCAATTTAAATCCTCTACCTGCAGTGCAAGCTGCCAGAGCTGCATTTCAAATCTCTCCTCTGAAGAAAAAGGACAGAATTAGCTGCGGATCTCCGAGAGTTTGAGCCAGTTTACCCTTGTAATCTATAATCGTCCAACAAACTCATTTTTGCAGGGACTCCTTTTCTCCCGATGAATGGAAAACAACTCGTTTTAGAGCATGTAGCATGTAGAAGACACACAAGACAAGAAAACCACATCTTCAGTCTAATGGTGTCACGCTTCAAAAGGAGAACGTTTAAAGACTAACATCTTCCATCTCTGGTCATCGTGCTGCTATCTCTTATTGATCCTGAGTAAGACCTATGTTCTGGTGTTGGTGGCTGAGCTGTGAAAGGGTACCCTGAGCTTTCTCCGAAGTCCGAGGATTAATGTGAGAGGTAAAAGATGCACCAAGGTCAAACAAATCACTTTTAAATGGAAGACTATAGAGTAGATACCATATGCAAATAGGAAGGAACGGATATTGGCACGTGGATTGGGAGCCACAAGAGACATTCATCCTAGGGCCATCTCAAACTGTGTAACACCTTGAGATCACTGATAGCCACTTTACAGCTGGAATCTCACGGGGACAAACTGATGGCGAGAAAAAACATTGCAACCAGGTCCTCAAATATGCTGGCAGAGACTATATAAAGAATGTTGACAGCAGAGGAAAAACAAATGCAGGTGCTGATAATACCATTGTGTTTTTACTTTACAGTTTTACTGGCATCAACGGTCATTACACCCAAAAATGGTCGACGAGGCTTAATTGGCCATTCCTCTCCAATGAGAGATTCTCTCTCTCTGGAGTTGAGAGCTAAGGAAGCAAAGAGATGAAATCCACAGAGGGGGGTTGTGCTCTGAATAAAGTACCCAAACAGAAACGGATTTAGGCTCATCTCCTCTTCATGACTAATGTAAACAAACAAATCGGAGGTGGATTAGCGTTGTAGAAGCCACAGACAATGTACTGTGCGTCTGTGATGCCGGTCTGAATGCAGGGCGGTTTCACAAAATGCAGTTAAGCCTGCTGGTAATGTGTAGCCTGGAAAAACCCTGACGAACTTCCGGCAAATTGGAGATTTGCTCTGCAAGTCAGACTGGCCAAGAGCCCATTTAAGCCCATTTCCAATTTTTCCAAATCGAGGCACTAATCACAACCATTGAGGTGTGCTTTACACGATGACGATAGCGCAGCGACGGTGAGCAGCTTACATCCAACATAACAGCCACCGAAGAGCAGCAACCCGTTGATGCCCCTGTAGCTGCAACGTCACCCGGATCGTTGGTCTGATTGGTTGAAGGACTATCCAATTGCGCCCAGAGGCATTTGAGCGCCGTCCGTTGGTGACGCCCCTTTGGAAATGGGCTGCGAATGAAGCTTTCCCAGACCCACTCTCAGTTACAACTGAGAAGGGTCTGGCGTCAACCAGGCTAGGTAATGTGACTCAGTGCAGATTTCCACCACCAATATGGAGCCGATGCAGCTGTAACGCGACAACCTTTCATCCAGATGTTAGTCTTTGGCTGAAGGAGAGCCAAATCGTGCTCCATGCCTATCGAATGACCTTGGCGAGATCTGTTCAGATCAGCAAATGCTGGGACTGATATGTGTGTAATCACCAGTTGGCTGAATGCCAACTATCCTGTCTGTTGGGCCAAGTCTTTAAAGCAATGAAAAGCAACAGAAAGAGAAACCTACTGCAGTGTGATCATGCAGAATATCAACTTCTCTGAAGGGTTTTCTTTGAATTTTTATTTTTGTTCACAGTCCAAGCGTATCTCATTTATTAGCAACGTAAAGGTAAAAAGAATGGAGTGGAAAAGACAAATATTCAACAACAGTTCACAGAGGATTTGTTTTGTGAAAAGCTCTTCTGAAAATGGAGTCCAACACCGAGGCATGAAAGCGCTGCGATTCACAACCATCTGTGAACCTCTCTCCAACACCAGAGTACAACCACTGCTTTTCTTTTTAATACACAGCGTAAAGCTGCAGCCAAGGCCTGTGTGGCTGCACCAGCTTCAGCTTTGAATACTAACAACTCTTGCAGACATGTGCTGTGTAACAAGTCCGCAAAACGGAAAAATGTAAAAGGACACACTAGACAAAGATAAATCGAAGATGCAGTTAGGGGTCAGATAGGAAAGCGGTTTTGATGTAAAACACGCTACTTAAAATGACAGGAAGTCTTATAAATAATTAAGATGTGTCCGAATCAACAAGTCTAGTCAACTTGAACTGCATGCTTTAAATCCATGTAACATCTGACAACAGTGCAGAAGAAAAGGAAGCCATTAAGATAAAAGGGGAAAACCGGAAATAGAAAAGCAGTTAACCCATACCTTTCCTGTGATGGCCGACCAGACTTTTAGCGTGTTGTCGTCAGAGCCGCTGACGATGCGGTTGCCACAGAACTGGAGGCAGGTGATCACATGGTCATCATGACCTTTCAACACCTTGAGATGGGACAGATAAAAAGAGATGCAATGAGAAGGACATGGAGGACAGGGGGGGGGGGGAGGAGAGTGCAGAATGACACAGCAAGAATTGAGGCTGACAATGACACGTCTCCGGTGCTTTGTACATCAAAGGGGAGATAAGAGGGAAATGTCACCAAGTGCTGCAGGTGTACACAGCTCTTTAAGCAGTGTGGGGGTGTGTGTGTGTGTGTGTGTGTGTGTGTGGGTGTGTGTCTGTCATACTGTGTCACAGCACTGCTAGCTCAGCAAACGACAAATGCAAAGGGGTATGAAGAGCACAGTAACCAAATTTACATCAGTGTCGGCCTAAAGCAACCCGCGGCTGTTTCGAAAGGAGCAAAAGCATACAAGGCCCATTTTGGATCAGGTCTAGCATGCTGGTCATGCTTTATGGGAAACTTCTGAACAGGCAAAAGACAAATGGAGTGTTTAGATGGAGTAAGATCCTCCTGTGCTGCAGCTCAATTATTATTCAACAATAATACTGCAGAGTCCTGACCTATCACTAACTTTCCATCTACTGTCTATGACTCAAAGCCATTAGATATCAGATCTGTAAGAGAAGCTACCCTGTGGGGAATGTAAGTTTAAAGGAAAAGCTACCTTGGGTGATTTGAGGTCCCCTCTCCTCCAGTTGGTGTCTATTCTGTGCTGCCTGATGTAGGCACTCTTCCAGGGGCTGTGAGTGAAGCCAGGCTTGACGATTTTCCTCTTCTTGAGGGGCAGAGGCTCATCGATGCCTATGAGGAGAGAGATGGATGCAGATTGGACTAACAGGCCCATATGTTACCCCTAAAAGTTTATTTTAAAAACCGCATCTTTAAGCACAGCATTGCCCACGGCAGTAGCTCCAGACTGCTCCCGCTGGGTGACTGCATCTGTTGCAAAGACTTAAGACTCACCTTCTTCCCTGCATTTCTCCCTCCACAGCAGGTTGTCTTCTGCCAGGATGCGCCAGTAGCGACACGTCTGGGCTGCTTGGAGTAGGTCCTTCGGTTCCAGGAATGACAGCACATACAAAGCCAGCTGTTGAAAGACAAGGACGAGGAATATGAGAGGTGTAAATGGAAAAGGAAACACAAAAGGAACATTTATTCACTGCTGCGGGTGTATACAACCGTACAAGCACCTTATAGAAGACTTTTAAGTTTGAAGCAATTAAAATCACAATGACAAAAAGAAACAGCTGAGAAAACACACTTGCCAAGCAAACTGTGCACAATATTAACAGCATGAATCTAACTGACAGGGTAGACAATGGTATTACCATAGAATTGAGTAAACATTTCTATTAAAGCCAAATACAAAATACACAATAGGAGCTTGACACAGCCAGTAATAATGCAGAGGCTACAGTTCGTTAAGCCAAAGCCGGACTAAAAAGACACAAAACCTGGTATAATGAGTATAAATCTGGACCCCTGAGCAATGGGGGTGGGTGGGGGAGAATGTTCTGCTATTTTTTTCCAACATATACAACAGGTGTATATTTGGACAATGTCTGCTGCAACTATGAAATAATGCGGTGGACCAACCATTAGGACAATAGCTTGTCCTCTGTATTATCATCATCATAAAAAGTGTAAGGATTATGGGTTCATTTTGTAACCCGTTGTGCAAATATTGTTCTTCTATTATATTACAATAATCCGAGATGATAATGACCCACGGCACGCTGTGTGACAAAATTCAGAAGAGGGTACCGGGGGGCTGGTTTCACAAAGACATTTTAGACAGGATTGTAAAGTTAGGCCAGTCCCAATTTTGCTCTTAGATCTTAGTCTATTTGCAACTAATTTTCATCATCATTTTCATCTTCAATTAATCCGCCCATTATTTTCTTGATTAGTCGTTTTCAATTTCTCAGCCTGAGGTGATGTATTCATAGCTTGTTTTGTTCGACCTAATGTCTAAAACCCAAAGATATTGAATTTACTATCCTTTATGATAAAGGATCCTGTCATCAATAAATCCTCACATTTGAGAAGCTGGAACCAGATAATTAGTTGGGCAATTTTTTTGCCAAACGATTAATGAATTATATAAATCAATATTATTTTCTCCCAATTTTTTTTTTGTATTGTTATACTCTTTGCTGCATATTCTCAGTAAATCACCCCTGTAACTGTTGAATCTCATTTAATCTTCTGGAGCAAAGAGAGCTGAGAGGTTTGATACGGTCATGTTTTTTTTTTTATTTAGTTCATTTACCCAGAATTCATTGCAAATTAGTCCAGTTAAGATAGTCAAGAGCTAGGCAGCTGTGCAACAGAGGAATTTAGACGTCCATCTGAAATCGGACTATTTCTTAGATTTAGGCCATAGTCAAAGTCTATCTTTGTCAAATCGGGCCCCTGATCTGAATCTCATTGTACCTTTATGGAAGATCTGGAGAGGTTTCCTTGTCAAATATCCGACCTCACGCACAACATTTCAAAGAGGACTGTGGGTCACCATGAAGGACATAAGGCTTTTATGTTTTGTCTACCCGCTGAAGGTATTCCGGTATCAAAGTTTAGTTTTAGGGATATTTCAAATTACTTGTCCCAGACAACATCCACAAACCTTGACATACCTAAATCACCTGAAAGCCTGTCTAAGCCAGTAGTCATTATCGGGCTACAGGATATTTCAAGTGTTTTATGAATGGACCTCGAGCGATTGCTTTTTTAAGCCCAACACACCGCCTTCTGCAGAATCTCTAGGTGGTTTCAATTTCAACTCTATCTATAGTGCGGCCACAGGGATTGTCCTGTTAAAATTTCTTGACAGCCCTTCAATATATTTTCAGCAGCTCCAGACAGGATTATCAAAAGAAGGAACAGGATATAAAAAAAGAAAAACAGAAAAAGAATGAAAAGAGCAGGCTGATTTCCTGGTGAGAACACACATGATGCTGCTGTGTATCTGGCTTTAGAGCAAGTGGTGCTGACACCTTGAAACCTTGCATCCTATTGCCTCCCTCTATACGCCACCAGCCCCCTCCTTTCATCCCAACACCTGCCAGAGAGAGACAATGTGTTAAGTATTTGATCAGCTACAACAGAGACGGTGGATTGAGGCTGTTTTGTAAGAATCCCTTATGTGATCTTATCGTCAGCGTGGCACTTTAGATTGTTTGTATTGTCAGTTATGATGCAGATCAGAAACAAGACACCCCACTATGGATGTTGTTAGATGATCTGAAGGAAGACTGCGACAGGATTACGGCTGGAGAGGAAGCCTTGTCTCTCCCTGTCACGTTTTGCACATTCACAAAACAATGTCTATTACAAGGGATTCCCATGGGTGTTCAGGTCAGACGGAAGAGGAACAGGAGGACTAGAGCTGAAGTTGTGGGCTGATAACCGAAAAAGGGGGTATTCAGGAACTCACCTCTTTGGGCAGCAGGGAGATAAAGTCTCGCTGAAACTGCGGCTCGATCACCTGCATCATATGCTTGACTTGTGTGGGCTCACAGCTGTCTATCAACTCATCCAGCGCCAGCAGCTTCTCTGGGCCAGTCCAGCTCTGGAACACAGAGGAACTGGTTTAACAAAAATGGCATCCTCTACATCACATTCATTTAGCAGACCCTTCTGTCTAAAGTGACTAAACCTAGATTGGAAGTAAAGCTACACTACATATTATAAAAAAAAAAAAAAAATCAACTGCAAGTCTCAATGCACAACAGATGAAAGCACAGGAATAGTCTCAACTCCGCTAATGAAAAAACAATTGAAAAGAGAATCTGCGGAGTCAACTCAAGGCAAAATCCAGGAACCTTAAGAGGCTAAGTTTGACGGTGGTGGAGTTCAACATTATGAGCATCACAAACGAAGACAGCTGGTGTCAATGGGGAAAAGGTGTAGCCATTAAAAAAATACTGAGCTTCATGGGTTGTCAGCCATGTTAAGATGCTTCTGACCTTTATCACGGCTAAAAATAATGTTATTTTTCAAAACGCTAAAGTTTCCAGTTGACATCCATGAGATTTTGCACGGATATTTATTCACTGCTTGCTTTTCAGGAGTGCCGTGTTCACTTACTTGACTATTTCAAACACAGCGAAACATTCCTATAATTCCTCTTGTATCTAGTTGTGTTTAGTGACTCTGCAATTTCTTTATGTACCAAACCATGTACTAATACACTTTCTGCAGTATAACATTATAGGGACTGACTTGTACAGCGGTGTATCCTATTGGCTTTTATTGCTTTTTATTTCACTGCAGTCTTTACTGTCTGTGTTCTCTCTGTACTGTCCTCTCTAGAGGTTCTCAAAATAAAGGGAAAAACATGTTTGGCTATCACAGGTGGTGATATACTAGTGAACTCTGTTAGCAAAATATTCATTAAACCTCCACATTTGGATTGCCACACCCGACACAGCTGTAAATGTTGAGTGTTAACTGAAAAACATAGCAGCGGGGCGTTATGGGCTGATTGTGCCAATTTATCGTGGTCAAACTAGCCGCCTAAGTGTGCTTGCGTATGCTCTTATTTTACGTTAATTGGAGCGCCTTGGAAACGCGCTGCCTTGTGCAGTGTGTCTGTAACACGTTAATGTTCCCTACGTGTCTTCCACAGCAGCACAGAGTTGCTCGAGGCACCTGCCTATTTCTAGCAGCCAACACAGAGGAAAATTTGAGCATCAGGAACCACACTCTATCAACAACATTATTAGAACTCTGTGGGGTTATTTCTTCTGCTTGAACATTCAGTTGTTTAACGCTGGCTGATGACTAGCACTGCACCGTATGTTGGACCCAACAGCTGTAGCTGTTTTTCTCTGTGGAGCGATGAAATCTAACAATGATTACAGGCTACAAGGCAGGAAGGAAAATCTGGCACATGCAAACCACCTGTAATTTGGCAGCTAAAAGCTTTAGCCAGAGGTGCTGGAGATAATCAGGGGGTTCAGAGACCTCCTGAGACATGAGTGGCATCAATCTTTTCATCTAACTTCCCCCAAAAGTGCGAATAAGCGTATTCTCCAAAATGTTATCTAAACCTTTAATGTAATATGTGACTTTGCCATGACCATGTGTGTCCTTGTGTTTGTCTTTTAGAGTGCAAAACCCCAAAATAAAACAAGTTTGGACGTATTCTTTGTGAAAACAGTCTTTCTAGCTAATAGTATGCTGCCGTGTAGTTTCCCTCTCTAATAGCAGCAACAGGCTAGGACTGGACTGGGGAATGTATAGAATGTAAGTTTGAGGTTTAGCTGCCTGCAGCCTGAACTGTCAAATTAAAGACAGTAGACTGCAGCAGGTCAGGCTTGAAGACTAATATACGTAAAATAAACACTGAGGTGTCACAGGTTCGCCCAGCTATTCAAACATAATGAGTTTAAGCTCTCTAAGGTAAGGAAGTCCATGGCAACCTATTATATTGGAAATCATAGAGACCCCATCAAGGCTAATATGTTTAAATGACATCCTATTTTCCATGAAGTCTGGAATCATTAGAGCTGAAGTCTAAGATGAAAGAAATGGCTCTATTATGTTGCAGTATAGACAATGATAATATAGAAAAATGAATATAGAAATAGGGTAAACTATAAATACAGTATTACGTTTTAGGTCTTTATCTGTCTATGTTCTCTACAGACACTGACAGTAATCAATGAAGTGGTCGAAACAAGTACGTAGAACGTTGTCTATTCTTGCTCATCACGGACACAAAATGACCTCTAAAGAGATCCAAAATCTGAATAACTGTCCCTGGATAATGCAGTAAAGATACACAACAATGTAACAATAATACTTTTTACAATACATTTTACTGCAGTGTCGTGACGTCTCAATATCAGAGGACCATGGAAGACAACATGTGTTCAACTTTTAGTACAGACTATAAGTCTACAGAAGAAACGTAACTCTGCTTTAAAGTCTTAACAGGTACGGCTAATTCCAATTCCACGCTACAGTGGCTATGGTAATGTGGTGGGCCTGAACAACAAGGCAGCAATTATCTCTTAGACTAAGTGAACATTGATTGGGCACAACATCTGCTTTTTGATGAGCTTTTGTTGGAGGGGCTCGGAGTTGCCCGTGGGGGGAAAAGAAAAAGGGACGAAGAAGAAAACTCTGTTGTGCTCACCTGAAATGTTCGGAGCCATTCTTGGAGTCCCGTGGGTGGCTGGATTGAGGTGATGCGCCGTCTCTGCTGCCCCTGACCATTGGCTGTTCTAATGTGGCCAAATGTGGTGGGTGTGGCTGGACATGGCACAATTCCTGTCGGGCTGCAATTTACAAGGAAAAACCAACCCTTAGAAGCTAATAATAATAATAATAATAATAATAATATGACATCTTCACAGGCAAATGACCAACAGACATTAGAGAGAGGACATAAAAGCACTGCTTTCCACAAGAACTATTGAACGAAAAAAATAGAAACATTAGGAAAACATTACAGACATTTAAAGGATACACTTTTAATGAGAACAATAAACTCGATATGAGGGCATTTTTTGTTGTTCACAGATTCATTTTGCTGCAACCTTTGCAGATTTGTCAACCACAAATTATTTTGTAGTAGACAAAAACATAAAGATGGCCCATGGGTCCATGCAACAGCAAATAATGCTAAGTTAAAATTAATTTTTAGAGGTATACAAAAAATGTAATTAAAGCTTAGCGAGATCTGAAGATTGTCCTTCAGTTTAAAGGTCCTATGACATGCTGCTTTTTGGATGCTTTTATATAGGCCTTAGTGGTCCCCTAATACTGTATCTGAAGTCTCTTTCCCGAAATTCAGCCTTGGTGCAGAATTACAGCCACTAGAGCCAGTCCCACAATGAGCTTTCCGTGTCTGTAGCTTTAAATGCTATTGAGGAGGAGAGGGGGGGGCAAGGTGGAGGGTGGGGGTGTAGCCTTGACCAACTGCCATGCTTTGCTTGTTTGCAAGCCATAATGTCTCTCTCTTTCTCATGGGTGGGCCAAATTCTCTGGGCGGGCAAAGAATCTTCTCCTTATGACGTCATAAGGAGAAGATTCCAGATCGGCCCATCTGAGCTTTCATTTTCTCAAAAGGCAGAGCAGGATACCCAGGCCTCGGTTTACACCTATCGCCATTTCTAGCCACTGGGGGACCATATGCAGGCTGGGGGAACTCATATTAATGTTAAAAAACCTCATAAAGTGAAATTTTCATGCCATGGGACCTTTAAGAAAGCTTAAAGGAAGTGCATTCTGCTAGGCAAATAAAAAAAAAAAGTGATTTATTTTTACATTATGCTAATTTCCTGAAAAGAGGTGTTATAATAAAAAGGTAAAATATTGTTTATTATGAGATTATGTAACAATAATACAGCTGCTGTTGGAACTGAATAATATAAATGACTTCTGAGCTGTGTAAATTAAAAAATTAAAAAATTCAAACTTGACCAAAACATTGTGGTTTCAGAACAACAAGGATATCATTATGTCCTAATCACACGTTTACTGGTTTCAAACTGAATGTTATCCTGTTGGTTACAGAAGGAGAAGCAAATCTGACGTGCACTATGGCGAAATCCCAAAAAAGTTTAGTACATTTCTTTATTTTATTTTTATTTGACAGGGACAGTGCATATTAATAAAAAATATTGGCCTGAAAAGTACAAAGATATATTTTTTCCTCTAGAGGCTTCAAAGTATGCACAATCCTACAGATTTCTGTCCGAGTCCAGACTCTCCTGTTGTAAGAACCTGGATGTGAAAAGCAGCACAGGACTTCAAAGGGCACCCATGTGCCCTTGTAATGTAAGGGCAGCGGGAGAAACCATCCAGTAGGCACCCTCAATACCCCAGATTCTGCTTGCTGACAGCAAAATGGAAAGCTGGGGGTCCATTTCATTATTGATTCATTTTTAATGGGAGGGGAAGCTGAGACGGTGCCAGCTACATGGCAACATTTAAATCAAGTGGCTGTGTTCAGTCTGAATTTTAATGTGGCTACATGTGAACACGTGCATTAAATATTGAGGGTTAGAGAAACATCTGGGGCTGCTGACTGGATGCTGGATATACAATATGATGTGAAGCATTCTGTTTGAAGACACAGTTTCTTTGTTCATACCTCTTATTATTTCTTTTCATGGTAGCATCATTTAATGTGTATAGCACTAAAATAAGGAGATATGGCTCTTTAAAATGTAATTTCTACCTAAGGTAGGAAACCAATGCAGGACACTGCAAGGAAACATGGGAGAAGGTGTGTCTCTGCTGGGAGGTCTTAGGGCTGAAATCTAGGTTGCTTTACCTTGGATACTCAGGGCCTTTACAGGGCTTTTTTCCTGACGGGAAAGATCGGACCTCGGGGCCATGGTCCAACTTTCTTTTCATCTGAAAAAGAAAGAAGAAAAACATGAGAAACCAACAGAGCATAACACTGGAGGACACTGAATTTTAAAACACAAAACCTAATGATTACACTGCATTCTTCTGAGAAGTAAATACAAATGTACACCATATAGAATTTGGTTGGAGGGGGCAGTTCTAGCATGTGTTGTATAATCCATCATTGTTTCCTTCCTTTCTCATAACTTTCTTTCAAAAACAGAATCTAAGTCACTTTACTTTTTGATTGAGAAGCCAGTACTTGAAAAGCTAATTTAAAAAAGGAATCAGACGTTTATAAAAACGGGTGAAAGCTGAAAATTGCTTTTGCAAGTCAGACTTTGTTAACATGTCTGAAATCCAGCATATTAAAATACAGACACCCACCACAGTCTTGCAACAGCTTTATGCAAATAGGAAATTAAACTTTAATGCATAGGCTCAAGATTCCAAGTATTAACATGTTCCATAACAAAGCAGAGAGGTAATGACCTATCTGTGGTTGAGGCAGCTCAACATTATGAGATAGCGGGATCGAAAGCAGGTGCTTGTTTAACAATGCTGTGCTTTATTTTGATAATGTTCCATGTTGGAAATCCTTGAGCAACCAGACACCCCATAATATCCAGAGGCACTCGCACATTCACACCATGTGAAGTGTACACCATGTTCATGCACACAATATAACCACAAAGTACAAAAGGGAGGATACAGGGTGCATTCTTTGGCACTGACGTTTCCATACCGATACTTGAGAAACAAAAACAGTGCAAGCCAGTTCTTTATTTCTTTCTATCACCTGCATGTGTACACACCACCGAGTCCCTGTTACCACCTACCCAACTGCACAAACAAAGGAGCCTATGTGAGCCCGGGCAAGCCAATTTTCTTCATCCTATGCCTGCCACTCTCTCTGGCAAGGCCTCTCACCACACATGCAAGTGATCACCATCTCATCGCCGGTCCCTCATGATTCACAAGCTAACTGAATAACTGAACTGAAGTGTCTTGCCAAAATAAGATATACCATGTAACAGTCTGGCCTTGTTTCTTGATTAATTAAACGCGTTTCATATTTAAATTAAAGCTTAGCGAGATCTGATGATTGTCCTTCAGTTTAAGAAAAATAGACTGTTCTCTCAATTCTCGTTCTGGGCTTCACTTAAACCCAGCTATGTAGGACCCACCAGCAGTACCAACATAGTGCAGAATGATTCCTTCCTGTTTTTCATCAGATAATGATAATTTTCTTGTACTTCCTTTTTAGGAACAGTTTGTCTACAGTTCCAGCCTTGTGCTGCAATAAAATGTGTTGCTGTTGCAGAACTTCCATCTGTCCTCTTGCAACTGTAGAAACTGATAATGACTTCTAAAAAGCAGAAACTACATTGAAGATAAACTTTTTTTTTTAAATGCATTTTTGAAATGTTTTTGTAACATTGGATCTTACACAAGAAAACTGCACTGGACATTTGACTCCACACTGTCTGGCTTTACAGTGGCATGATTACACGTCTCTCCTCAAGAAGTGTGTTTTTTGTTTATCACTATAATTTGGCGAGTGTGTGTTTCTCCTCTCAGTGTTTTCAGTCTGAGTGGCACATTTTGAGTGTTGAGACCAGAAAGCAAATACATCATAAAACAATGATGGACCCAAGAGAAACGATTCAGAAATGCTGAATGATGATTATCAGCAACTGCACCCATGCATTTGGTATCAATACAGGCTACCTCAGTATTTAATGGGGACTACAGAATGAATCAATGCACCAAGACAACTGACACAACACCAAAGCCTGCGTTTATGGAGGCATGAGTACATGACCAGCACACCAACTTGTACTGCAGGTTAGGTGTCCCCTGGACATTACACTGTAATCTGACCAAAGATTTGTGATCTTTTTTGCTCACAAGTCAGCTCCTGTGTAAAGCTGCAGGAGGGTCAATGGAAGAGCCATTCAAATCATTAGTTATTCAATACGGAAATGTATATTAGAGGCACTGGGAAATGTAATCTATGTGGCAAAAAAAGGACATGTAGTCAAAAACAATTCAAAAGGTTGCAAGTTTTTTGTGTTCCACTTGTCCACATTTAGAATATCTGGCTGACAGCCTTTTGATTGATAAGGAATATAAACGGGGGTTTATAAGATACTCCTGCTTGTTAAGGTCCAGGTCTTAAACCCAACTGCCTTGTTCTTAAAGCGGTGATCTCACTGCAATGGCAGTTCAGTAGCCAAGGAGAGCCTGGGTGTGGGTATGCATTAATGTGTATGTGTGTGTGTCCGCGTGCATGCATTTCAGAGTGGGAGAGAGAAAAGGGGGAGTACTGGCTGGCTTTAAGTGTGTGTGTGTGTGTGTGTGTGTGTGTGTGTGTGTGTGTGTGTGTGTGTGTGTGTGTGCATGCAAGAAAACCTCAAACTAAATGCGGGCGTGAAAAAAGCAGCGTGTAACCAGCCTCTTCTTGTGTTTCAGCCTGGGAAAAAGGTAACCAAAGCACGCAGTGTTTGTAAATCACCACTAATCAGTCCTCCCCTCCTTCCTCTTGGCTTCCCCTTCCCTATCTGGCCAAAAGCACGACAGATGGATACACAGAGAGTTAATGGTGTTTTAAAGACAGCAATCACTCTAACATAATGCGTTGATTCATTTCAACGCAGACTACATCCTGCAGCATCAGTCACTTGAAAAATATTTTCTCATTTTTCAAATACCGTTTCAAGCAGCCATGAAAACAGTTTCATCATGTCAATCAGCATCACTTGAGCAATGCATCCGAGAACTGGCCACATTGGAAGGAATTGGCAAGTTGTAGGATTGGTATTTCAAATGGGGAAAATGGGTTTGAATGTCTTCCAAAATAAGTTAGTCTTGGCGTTTCAGTGTCTTTCTGTACCATCAAAGCGCAGCATAAAAATATTCGAGCTCTAGGGGCTGACTTCAAAATCCTGATATTTCAGGATGAGCACACACAAAATAGATGAGAATACAAATGGGTCACCGTTCAATTAAATAAACTATTGCCCATTGATTCAGAATTACAGTTTCACCTAATTATTATGATTGAGTACAAGCGTCACCACTACACAGAAAAATCCGCCCACTGCAAGGGAGTCTGATTTTGAATGATATGTGATTAATAAATTTGTTTACTTTACACACTGCGTAATGGATTCCCTTTCATATTCTTGTTTGTACTCCCCATTTCCAACTAAAGGAGCATCATTTCATGGCTGCCATCCAGCACAATACACCCAACATCCTTCAGGATATTCTCTACCTCACGCAGTCTGACACAGTGACCCATTATCTGTGGTTGGAGCCTGAGGCGTGTGCACAATGTCAGGGAATAGGCTGCTCCAACAGGCAACAGCAGACTGATCACATGCATGCATCTCAAGCAGTCACTTTGGTCACCGCAAGATAACCACTGCTGCATAATGTAGAATCATAATAACCCTGCAAACTGGGGAGGATAGCAGGTGGGAACAGGCTATTTTGTTCCTGGAACTAATAGTTATTTACAAAAGTGGAAGTCTGCATGTTTTAGAACATATATGGATGTGATATTAGCTATCTATATGTTTTATATATGTTATAACTAAATCATCAGCTAGGTTATGTAGAGGGGAGGACCACAGTTGATGTAAAGTGCAGGGAGCATCGAGCCAAACGTACATAACGCGGAAATACAAAAATATGTTCATCAAGCACTGCAGATTTGAATGGTCATACGAGTGCCACAGCAGTAACCACTTTAGAAATACAACGATTAGCCCTGAATTGGCGAGGTGGCGTTTATTTACACTGCTGAAGTTACTATGAAGGAAAGGATGCCAAATCGCGTCGCGATATTCTAACATTTAAAACAGCGCTAACATACTATATAGGCCCAATTAAAGCGGCGTCTCTGGGGGTCTGCTACACTGCTGTTCTTCCTCCGCAGTGGACGCACAATCTGCCGCGAGAGGCGCGTCAAAGATAATGAGGGCGACAAAGCGAGTCAAACACTAAATAACAAGAGACGGGGATGTGTTGGAGGTGACACGGACGGTTACTACAACCATACAAGCCTACTCACTTTGTAGAAAATCATCTTTAAAGTGCCGTAGAACCCCATCCTTGTAATCCGGTGTGTTTTCCTTTTTCCTCTTCAGTGACAATCGGTGAAGTCCAAATCTGTGTGCGTGGTGGGGAGATAGCTCTGACAGTGTGAGGGCAGCGCACTCTCAGGTAAATCCGACGCCGTCTCTGATGTGAACATGCCCGGGCACGTCACCGGAGTGGCGTGCATGCGGTAGATTTCCCCGGTATAGGCATTCAAAAAAAAAAAAAATAAGAGGAAAAAGCTCTGCCGCGTCACGCCGACTTAAATGGGGCTCGGTCGGTGGGGTGAACAATGCGATGCAACGATCCCGGAGGCGTGTGCGCCGCCGACCAGCCTCACCGAGCAGGGAGTGAACAGATGAGGGAGAAAGAGGGTGACACTCGGCAGAAAGGGGAGGAGTGGAGGGGAGAGCGTCAGAGCAGCAGAGCAGTGCTCTCTCCCTCCTCACAGGCTGCACGACGGCTTCTCCAAACAGGATCGGATTACAGCCTCCCCGGCGGAGACAGCAGGAATGGTGCAGTCCAACATTCAACACTGCGCAGCGCATCCTACGCGAGCAGGGTACCGGGGACATATGCGTAGCAGCACACAGAGACCGGTTGGGGTACACACTTGGCCTTTTGCATAAAAGGTGGACCCCCACTTGTTGCAGAATCAAAAACACACCATCCATCCTTACATGCACCCAGCCCAAGGCTCTTCTCTCTTTATTTTTACGCTCTGCATCAAATAACAAATTTGCCACATGTAAAGCATATGCAATGGTGGAAAGTAACGTTATATTTTCTTTAGTAGCCTACTGTGCTTAAGAACAATTCTGAAGCAAACAGTCTGCCATTATAATCTATCAGGCAACATTGTGAATGGATCCACCTCTGCTGCACCTGCTTATTTGCGCACACACACACACACACGTCCAATATTTGCATTCAAGTATGGCAGGTAATGAGTGACACTGCCCAGTGTTTTACAGCTTGTAAAAATCACAACCTCAAGATGGCAGCTTTAGTTAAAAAAAAAAAAAAAAAAAACATTTAGCACAGGTGAATGTACTAAACATATTTATCTTGTTACAGGATAAGTACACCAGAGGCTTTTTGTTTGATTAATTTGGGCAAATTGAGAACAGAGAATATTAAACAGTGTCCCCTGCCACCTGCGTTGCAAGACAGCAAATTGAAACATTTTTCAACATCAAACTGACCAGCTGCCATTTATAAACAGTGGCATTTGTGTGTAGTTTAAATTAAACTTTAAGCATTGGTTTGCTAGCTTTTGGGAATGCCATAACACATTGTTTTTCTGGTATAGATATCCAGTTCATACCAGTTTGGAAAATGCCATTAGTTTTTATACATCTTTGTTACCCTTGACATAAGATGATGTGTAGTTTAATTTAAACTACACATCATTAGATCATTGAAACACAGGGCACAGTGAAGTCATGGGAAGGGCTCTATTCACAGGCGACGGAGCATTGAGATCTGGCAGCATTTCAGACACTCCTGGTTTCCACCTGTAATTACTACATGACCTGGCACAGGGGGGATTTTTAGGGCTTGTTACTGAAAAGAAAAACTTGGCAAGAGAGTTCTGGTAAAAAATCTGCCACATTTTGAGCTGGAACTTTTGAGTTATTTTGGACTACACACAAAAGAAATTGATGTGACACTGCAAACCGTACAGCTTTTTGCATGGTGAATTACCGTAGTCCATAAAAGTGAATCATATACAGTAAGTCTGAAATGAATGTAGCAAGAGATTTAAATCATGATCATTTGAGAGGACATGACAGGTGTAAGAGATTTGGCTAATCCTGGCATTTTAGTCACACTTTCTCACCACAGACACGCACACAGAAAAGCACCCAAACCGGTGGACGTGAGGGTGCATCAGACAGAGCTGGTTGGGCTTTGTCCATGTGTGTTTAAGGTGGCCCTCATGAGAAAGGCCCTCTCGTTGCTCTCTGCCGGCTCAACCTTTACACAACACATTGGAATGCTTGGCATGCGAGAGGGGTTGTACTGTGGCCTTTGAATAGGCCGTGGCCTCCTTTGTCGCTCTCCTTCTGCTAGTTGGTAAAGCATTAACAACAGCCCCCCCCCCCCATACCGACCTTCTGCTTATCAGAACCAAAATCATTCCTGGTCAGACGTAAAGCTGCAAAAAGACGTTTTTTTTTCTCTCAGAGCAGAGTTTTGTTATTATCAACAAACAAACCTGTTCAGGTACGAGTGATCCAACAGACAATGGCTCCAATATTTGAACAGCAGAGGATGTATAAAAATACACTCATTACATTGCAGTGCAGCAGATAGCTTGTGGGGAAATGCAAATGTCTCATTTGACTGTACACAAATAATACACATCAATACCAAGGTTTCAGCACACTGTCTCAACAGATACTGTACAAGCCTTGTACAAATTGAGCATCCTTCGATGTATGAAGATACTGGAGGAGGCCATTAATAAATATTAATGGCCTCCTCCAGTATCTTCATACATGAATGAGAAAATGATGGCTGCAAATATTGAGAATTTTCCCTATCAATTGTACATTGATCATTTCTTGATTAATTAGTTAACTAACTGAACCCTTACCATCCAAAAGGTATTTCAAAAGCAAGAAAATCCTCACATTTTGGAATAAAGTGTTTAATATTTTGACTTCAAGAATGAATTGATTTAGAGCTCAATGAATCGATGAACAGAATTAATCTGCAACGATTTATCAATCGTAAAAATGCCCCAAACTGTTTATGGCTTTTTAAAGATGATTTGAAGATTTGCTTGTTTTCTTAGTCTTCTATGATAGTTATTTAAATTTCTCTGAGTTTTGGACTGTTATTGTCAACTTTGGCAGTGAAGTTTTTACTTCCGAGACCAAATGAATAATCTATTAACCAGGAAAATAATCAGCAGGTTAACCAATTATGAAAATAAAAGTTTCAGCCCTAAATGGATTAACTAAATTGTCAAATTAAATTTCTGTCGGGTCACTGATTAGAAGATTAGAAGCCTTAGAAGAGGAACCAAAGGTCTAACACATGTCTAGCACGATTAGAGGAACGTGAGTTGGCCTACTATTCAAATCAACAGATGTTGGTGAAAAACCTTCACTACAGGAGAAAAGGAGTTTTCTTAAGCAAATGTTTAATGTGAGGTGGCGAACTTGAAGGAGGCAAATACTTCTTGGGCAGTGATGCATCACTAAACGGTGCCGTGTCATTGTGCAATTGTCCTCTCTGTGAAAAAAAAAAAAATGAGGACTAGGGGGTCTCCTCTCAATAGATTTTCCTGAAATGGTGAAGTGTGAGCCCCATTCCAGGCTGGACAGATGCAATGCGTGTGGGGGAGGTTTGATGAATAAGGAAACCATGGATCATGGCATTCTGCGAAGGATAATTATAGCATCATCTGCATGGAGTTGAATTAACATATTCTGCAGCCACCCACGCGACTAAAACATTCAAGTTTGAAGGGGTAAGGTCAAAAAAGAAATTAAAGCAGGAGCCACTGGCCATCTCCCTTGTGACATCAATGGTGTTCATGTATTTGCAATTATTGGCAAATATTTAGAAATTGGAGTTTTAAGCAGACACAGCATTTTAAAATGTATACAAGTAGAGAGAAAACAATTAATAGAAAACTGGTACAAAAACATGTACAAAAGCTACGGAGAGAACATCAAAATTCAAGGAGCCGGTGTTGTCCTCATTCACACAGGTATACATACATACACTAAAAGGCTTAAGTAGGTGAGGCTGTCTCATAAAATACTGAGTCTTATTTGTTGCTTATCACTCATTAAAGATAATCTAAATGGAAATTGTGCCAGTTAATGAGTGGTGAAGTCTGATTTTAAGATAAAAACCAATGCAGTGCATCCAGACTATGTTGACTTTTTTTATCTAATAAACTGGTGAACAAAATACATTTTAACATTAGATTGCATTTATGCAAACACATCCTGTCCACGATTATGTTTGCTTTAACAATCAGCAGAAGGCAGTAAAGGAGAAACCACAATAATGATGCAATGCAGAAAATGAATGCATTATTTCTTGAATGTAGACGTTTCTAAGTGGAAGAGGAAGCTGTTGGCTTCTGTATGGCATGAATGCATCATGAATTACAGTTGTTACAGTCCTTTCTACTGCATCATTATCATGGACCACTACATGCTTTGCAAAATACAACTTAATAAGTATAAAAAAGCATGTGTCTATGTGTATAAAACACAGGAACCATTCTTGAACATCCCCACAGTTCCCCTCCAACATGAAAGATGTGGAACAGCTTCGTCTACAGAAATGAACCTCAACATCTGCAGCAGAACTACGGTCTAGATCTCTGTTCCGCCTTTTGTCATCACACATTACTGAGAACTAAAGTGAAATTGACCACAGAGCCCTCAGTGAGGCAATAAAAGATTGACTTATTTTCCACGGCGAAATAAGCTTCTCAGTCTGGTGTGAGTGCTTCAGGAAAAAGAAGAAATCTGCACACAGAAAGCCAAAATAATGCTTAACTCATAACCTTTAATAAATGAATAATGAATATATGTGTTCAAAGTAAAGTGTGCACTGGCCATGTCAAATTCATAGTTTTACAAACATTCAGTTGTCCTTGTCCTGCTGGGACACATTTTAGAGGTGTGGATTAAGATGGACACTGCATCACTAGTTGTTCCTCATAAGGTGTTAAATTTGTTGCGCAAGAAGTAATGAAGTCCAAGTAGTCAATGACTGAATGTGTGTTTCATTGCATTTTAAAGACTTTAATGATGCTCTCGATCATTATGTTGTCCAATTACAAGCATCATACCCAAATCCTCAGGACATCAGCAAAGTGTCCAACGCATACATCAGCCCAGTGGCACTTGCTTGCTGGAAACTGTTGTAAGAAAAAGCTTCAAACTAAAAAGTGTGACCCTCTCCAAGAGCCACAGCCTCCTTCATACTGACCCTCATTACATTTGACCTACAACATGACGGATAAGTTGGCCTGCAAGTTTGGACAGCTTCCTCATTTGTCCAAAGCCAAGTTTATTTACATAGCCCACAATCACAAGTTTGTGTTGGAGGACTTAACAATCTGCACAATTGTATCTGTACAATGACACCCTCTTTTGTCCACATCAATGACACCGAGAGAAAAATTAAAACTCTTTGGGGGAAAAAAAAAAAAAAAAAAAAAAAAACGAAGAAAGCCTCACTTCCTTCCATAATAATAATTAAAAAAAAGGCGCCGTTTGTACAGTGAAGATAGTAGCACTAGCAGAGTTGAAATTTTGAGTAGATAAATGTGAAGTACAATATAAAGTCAATATTAAGTGGTATAAGTTTAAGAGTTTCAAGGAAAGTATTATGATGCATATGAAGTTCTGTAATGAGCATTTAGTCAGGACAGTTTTTAAAGCAGCTTTTGGCTCTGTAGAGGAAGATGGATTTTCTCTAAGTCAAATAATTTCCCTAAAAATATAAATATACTACACGATAAGTAACCTCTCATATAAGTAACATTTTCCGCCCTTTCTAATCCTTTCCCAGTAATACGTAGGCCTATCTAGTTTTTGCATTTGGATGCAGCCTGAGCTGTCATATCTCATTTAGAAATGAAAGAGAGTTATGGAAATGTGTGTGATGAGCCAGGTGAAACTTGGCCGGGGCTGGCATCAACATTTACACAGAAACGAATAAACCACTTTAATCATCCAGAATTACCACTCTGCATCGCAGATAAAGCAGACCGAGCCAAATTGTGCCTGCTGGGTGTTGCCTGTCATGTGTAGATCCCTAAATATGTTTGAGAAGGTGTTGGGAAACCATGTGACTTGGTGACTGACGGTGACTTGGTCGCATGGCTTGACCTGAACTTGCTACAGAAACTCATGCATCACACTGCCTATGGTATTTTATCTCCTCTTGTGATACTGATCTCATCTAGAATACCATCTTCCCATACAACCCTTTATCTCTCCAACAAAGCAGTAATCTGCATGTTTGCTGTTCTAAATAATGGATTTCAAAAGAAAAAATGCCTGAGTAAACTCTGAACGGAGATTTTATCTTAATCTTAGTGCAACAGAGAATCCTATTTAACACACATCTGTTAGATGCAAAACAATTATATTGATCAGTATGTATTAGCCACTTTGTTACATTCAATCCACCCATCCATCCACCCATCTTTTGCCGACATTCATGATCCCCAGTGGATGAAACCTAATGACTTCGGAGACCCTCTGACTTTTCTTCTAGCGCCACCAGCAGGGCAAAATGTTCACTTATCCCGAAATATATCAGCCGTGTAAGTTTTGACAGACATTCACTGTTTTCAGATGATGTAACATAACAACTTTGGTGATCCTTTGGGCCCAGTTTTTCAAAAAATTGAATGTGGATCAAATTGATCCGGATTTGGAAATCTCATGTTTTGCTATCCAGGATCACCTGATCCTTCTTACTTTTATGCCAGTTTTTTAAAGGAACATTGGATTGGATAACTGTGATCCAAATACCAAATTTCAGGATTACCAAATCCTGTTTACCAGAGCCTTAAATGGAACCAACAGTGTAGCCTACTGGCTTAGCAAAGAACAACAGGTAGGCAAAATACCGGTGGCCACAAATAGCCATTGTTTGTTTTAATTTTAAGAAACAGAAACATTGTAATAAACAAACATTTTACATTCCTTATTTTGTTATGTTAAATAACAAAACTAAAACAATACTATCCAATAGTCAAAAATCATTAGATGTGACATACTTCATATATGCTTCAAATATGAAGAAATGTATACAGTATATCATCAGTAAACATGATGATTTTGTGATCATTTACTTAAAAAAAAGTATTTATTTGGTTCGAAAAATCCCAACTGAATCCACCCTTCTGGTGGGATCAGAATAATCTTGTTTTTTTTAATCAAATAGATCCCAAACAGAGTTCAAAGTTTTGAAAAACCCAAAGGGCAGGTTTGATCCAGGTCAAATGTAAGACTGGATTACATGATCTGATTTTAGTTCGGTATTCCTCTTTTGCTTTTGAGAAACCCATTTTCAAGATTTGATCCAATCTGTGATACGAAATCCCACTGGATTACTTTTGAAAAACTGGGCCCAGGTGCCCTCACGAGATTGACATTTGTGGTTTGGGGTGAAATGTCTAAACAAAGTAGAGAGTCTGTAGAGACATTCATGGCGCCCTCAAGATGAACTGTAGTCGCTTTTGTGATCTCATGACCTTTCATGTAGCGCCATCATCGGGTTAAAATTGGAGTTTGCCAATACTTTAGTTTATGACCGAATATTAGCAAAACTAATGACATTATGACTGCTAAACATCCGCAGGTTATCATTGTCATTGTGTGCATCTTAGTATGCTGACGTTAGCATTTAGTCACTTGTTATACAATAACAGTGTTGCTATATGAACTTCACATACTCTGTATAATTAAAAGTGGTGTGTACTGTATGTTTAGCACTTCTAAGAGGTGTGCAAGTACAGTACCCACTCAAAAACACATCATTTATCCTATCTAAGCTTATGTTATGATGGAAGCGGAGCTCTGCATTTAAAGTTTAACAGTTCAAAGTTACATGCCAGTGGCGATACTAATGATACCAATATGCATTCTCTTTGAGCCTCTTCTGCCAGAATCTGAGGAGCCAGTGTGAGGCAAGAGAGTTTTGAGGGGAATGATGCCACCCGTCTTAATGATGTGCCTCAAAAAGTTTCCTTGAAAAATCAACCATTTTTACTGTGAGGTAAAGATCATAAACTCCAGTATTGAACAGACTGTAGTGTTTCTCAACATGACAAACCGGTGACGAACAAAAGAGCAAAGAGTGCATGGCGGTAACCCCCCCACTTGTATGATAAATGGAGGGATACTTTAACAACTTGTAGACTGTCAAATGTCAAGAAAGAAAAGGAAAATAAGGCCAATGATCAGAGAAGGTGGATCCTACTGACAGGTGAGCCTCACTAATGGGGTAATCTGAAAAGAATGCAGGTTGAACATCTTCAAGTTTGCTCATCTTTAAGTTGAAAACGCAGCTCTTACTTTGTCTTTACTTATTCTTGATAGCCAGGTTAAATAGAGAAGTAGCACAAATGGACACTGACCAAAAACAACCAACCTTTTGATAACATCTAAATACGTGACTCCCATGTTGACACAGAAATCCAATTTTCAGAAAGTGAAGGGCACATTTGATCTTGTTTAGATACGTCTACTGGCTTTGAAAGCCAAGGCTCTTGTCTAGAGTGTTTGGGATTATGATTATCTCTGATGGACCACCAGCAGAGTGGGGGATAGCAACCTTTTTAAGTGCTTGACTTGACTGCTATCAACTGCAATGTCTGATGGCACAAAATGACTCACATAATGGCTATATTTCAAAGGAGATAAAAAAAAAAAAAAAAAAAAAAGACTGCGCAGTTTACACATCTTTGTATTTGGGCGTTTGTTGGTGAAGATGACTGATGCAACGTTATGCAACAGCAATGCAACTTGTCTTGACTGTCGACTGGACTTTACCACATTTCACTCAAGTACAGTTTAAATGTAAAAAACTAAAGTCCAACCACAGGCTATTGTGATGACATTGTGTTAACATGTTAACAGTTGCCTATTCACACATCCAGCTGACACGGAGCAACAGTATCATTAGGTTGGAGTCGTGTTTTTGTCCATCTGACGAATGTAAGTCCAATATTCAATATTCACTGTTTTAGCTCTGTTTTTGGTCTTTACCAACTCCTGAAGGAAATATCTGGCTCTTCAGCTGCTAAATGATCCACTATGTTAACCAGCTAGTAGCTATCTGCGTCTGTCTGTCATCTGAGCAGGTAGCGTACAGTGGGTTTTTAGAGATTTTTCACTGAAACGGCTGAATCTTTAAAAACACATTATGGCTGCTTTGAAGAATCCGTCTTCAAATAATAATATTTGTTCATAATTAAAAGATAGAATAATTGCACAGGTTAATTGCATATTTGACATTTAATTATTATTATTAAATGTGCCAATTAATTACTCTTCCACTATTTTTGAATTGCGTAATTCAAATGCAGCTTTAATGAATAAATTAGTTTATATAATTTGATTAAATGTGGCTTTCATGACTTTAAAATATTTATTCCTATGATATTAAAACCCAAAGGTAAATGCATCAATACAAATGGCCTGAATATGTGGACATATTTGTCTGTATTTGCTTGCTATTGGTACCATCAAGTTTTTGACAGTGGTATACAGACAATCCCAAATGGCAAATGTATCTTGTATCGCTCCACATTAACAAATGCAGACACTTAATAGTGGTATGCACTGCGAACACAGAAGACGTGGAGCTATTAACAAAACAGCCTGAGGTGAACTGAAAATTACTTGTGAAGAAAGAATGCACCAGTAAGATGATCTTAAGTAATGCAGTGATTTTGCTCATGAAGTGTACTGTGCTGTGGGATCATATTTACCATGTTTAATATGGTAGGACTGAGGATCAAGTAGCCTTTTGGGCTAAGGCAATGCGATTTAATAAGAAAAGTCATCTAGGTTGGAATTAGTATATGAAGAAAAGAGTGGACCTCATTGTTCTGAAAAAAGGCCGGCCATGCTACAACACAGTAAAGGCACAATACTGAGCAAACTGAGACCATCTTTAGAGAGCATGGTTAGATGGATGATAGTGATGCCGAGAGAAATGTGTCTCCCAAGATTTAAAAGGCTAGGTGGAATGACAAAGGTTAAGGGTCATACATGTTTCATTTCAGGAAGGGCAGAGGAGCAGTGAACCTTGGAACGAACACACACACACACACACACACACACACACACACACACAGTAGTAGGCAGAAGAGACAATGTATGTAATAATGAGTTAAGAGAACAGGCAGGTTAAACACTACTGCTACAGTAAATATGGGGCTTCATATGGTGAAACATATCAGTCAACTCATAAAAGAAGCTCAACAATAGATAAGGCTAACATAAGAAAACATTACTAAACATATGAGATAAACAGCCCTTACAATAGGAAGTTTATTGCAAAAGCTTTGTCTTCAAACCTAATAAACCCCACCAGGGAAAAGCACAGAACAGAAGTATAAAAATGTACTAACTAGGTCTGCAGTAATAATTGGTAAGACTGATGTTATACGTGGTTGCCATATGTCTTTTTTGTTAAAGATTATTTTTTGGGCTTTTTCGCCTTTAATTTGACAGGACAGCTAGATGAGAAAGGGGAGAGAGAGGGGGAAGACATGCAGGAAATCGTCACAGGTCGGATTCAAACCCCGGACCTCTGCGTCGAGGCATAAACCTCTCAGTATATGTGCGCCTGCTCTACCACTGAGCCAACCCGGCCACTGTCAATTGAATCTTGAGACGGAAATCGGTCTGGCTGTGAGAGTCGGCAGCATGCAGTCTCTGAGGAGTTACATCCCATGCTGGGCAACATGGAGACAGACGGAGGACAGAGGAAAAACACAGCTGCTGCCAAAAGGAAATCTTGAATGGCTGGAAATGCATTTTAATGTGAAAAGGAAAGAGTATGGCATACTTCCATCAAAACTCCTTAAAAGTAAGACTTCTGCTACAAGAACTTGTCTAAATATGTTGCTAATAAATTAGAAGATGAACTAACATTGCCTTTGTTAAAATAAATTAAGGTGAATTTTTAGCAGGCTTTTAGTGAGTATTTCTAAATTTCTGTTGATTGCTTAACTCTCAAAAAAAGGGCATAAACTCATGTGTCACTGATTCGATTCAGACTGTGCTGCAGTCTTCTCCTCCTCCCTGCCTCCAACTCATATAGCGTCTGACACATACTCAGAGCACTCCTACACACCGAACTACACAGAGGACACCACTCTCTTACTTCCTATCTTGCAGAGAGTGAATAAGGCAAGAAGAGTATATCGGGTCATTTGGAAAAGCACCTTTCAGAGCCTTGAGTTTGTTGATTTGTTTGCTCATGTGTAGTGTTTTATGCCATGCATAATAGATACAAGAAATCCCCCAAAAGCCCTGGCAACAAGAAAATACAATGCGTAGTCACATACTAGGCAGCAGAGTGCAAGTCTTGGGCATGAGGAGATATTGATATACAGTACTGTACCAGAACCCAGAACGTTTGTAGGTAGAGCTACGTTTTCCCCAACGTTGTTATGGAAGTTTTATTGTTTGAAATACAATTAGATTAATATTGTTTGAATATCAATTAAGTCACAGGCATCATATCCAACAATACTTTCCGAAAACTGAATGTTTTTCTTAAATAACCCAAATCACACAGAAGACAACTAAAGCTAAAAATGCAAGACTTATATCGGAATAAAGCATGTTTGTGTCTTGAGTAGGGCTGGGACGGTATGGATTTTTTTCTTACCGCGATTGAAAAGCAAGAAATTCCCGCGGTAGAGCGGTATACCGCAACCCCCTTACGAGAGTAGCGTAAGTTAGAGCGAGGATGGCAGGGTGCCTTAAGTGAGTGACGTCAGTGCCCGTGTGGTCGCGCAAGGAGAGCGAGCGGTAACGGAGAGTAGCGTATGAGTGCCGCTGCGAAGAAAAAGAGATAGCAGAGTTGATGTAAAGTGAGGTAAAAGTGAACAATAAAACAACAAGCTAGAGCTTCTCAAGACATGGTGGCTTTATCTATTGTCAATACTTTACCGGTAAAGTGAATGGCGTTACCCCCGAAAAACATCGGCTTAAACCTTACAACATGTTGCTGCCCGAGTGCAGCCCGTCTAGCAGCTGAGCAGACAGAGAGCAGAGAGGGCGACTCGGCAGTCCGCTAACTTGTTGTTCTCTCTACCAATATAAGCCGCTCTGATTTAGGCTACGAAACGTGCATGCAGGCTGAAATTCAACCGTGCCGTTTTATAAGGATAAAGCTATAAACAGAAGGAAACTCCTTTAGCTGCTAGGCTAATGTGCAATGGTAAACACTGCAGCTGTAACGTTAATGTGTCTACCTCAGCTGAGAACGGAGAAATGTCTTTGCCTTTCCTACCGTGTGACATTTCTGCGATACAAGACATTACACAGGTAGGCTACTCTCGCATATAGGCCTAATAGTCAACACAAACGGAATGTTATTATGTGTCATGGAATATTGCGCTCCCCAACTCGGAAAGGTCAGATTTGCTCCATCTTTTGATGTTATATTTTGTTTAGAAAACCTTGAATCCATGTAAGACACAATATCATCAGACACAACCCATGTCATTAGAATCAATGAATCCATGTCATTAGACACAACGTGCACACATGTGCAGGCCAATGTTTTTTTGCGTTGATGACGGTGAAGAGCTCAGACCTTTTATGTCAATGGCTCAGACCCGCGGTAGGTGTCACGTGACTGCGGTATTGCGGTAATGCGGTAACCGTCCCAGCCCTAGTCTTGAGGACAGGAAAATGATTGTTCAGTCAATCATGTCTGTGCTCGACTAGGGATATATTTATTCCTGTGCTGTTCGCTGGTACTAATAACTTGATGCAGTTTATCATTGTGTTTTGTGTTTCACACCAGGAGATAAATATCATTCATCACTGTGTGCTATATACACACAAGTAGGCTAAACCTCACTAGAAACAAGAGAGCTTTTAACATTTCTCTTTTGTTTATAAAGCTCTCCTGCAAAAGCTGCCTCAGTATATCTCCTCAACTTTAATAACAGTGTTCACCAAACCAAATCTCAGGCCTGTGTAACTCTAGTTACCCCTCGAGTAAATACTACATTTAGGAAGACTGCATTCCACTAATTTGCACCTTATAAATGGAATCAATAACGGAGCATTTTAAGTCTTGAATGTCTCATCCCACTGGCCATTTTAAACGTTTAACCTCAAAGTCATTTAGTGATGTCTGTGGTTGTCCCGGATGCTGTATGTGCTTCTGTTATGTTCTTTGTATGCATATACTGCCTTTGTTTGTCTATGTCTGTTTTTATTTTTCTCTGATCAACTCAGGTCTCTCTTGCAAAAGAGAGCTTGATTTCAATGAGATTACCGGATTAAATAAAGGTTATATACTGTATATTTCACAGTAGTATTATTTTCTATCACAATGTCGTTTGTTGGCTTCATTGTTCACACAAACTGCAAAGTAAAATGTTTAGATATTTTAGTATTAGAATTAAAACAGTATGTGGAGTTTGATTACACACTCCATTGCTGTTGTGGCTTCTTTGTGTCCCTGTTCTGAGAGAAATAAATGGACTGAGCAAATAAGGCTACTATTTTCCCTTGGTAACTTGTTCAAAGTGGACTGCAGATTGCCTAAAAAAACAAAGAACAGTGTTTTCAGTTTAAGGTCAGGGGTGTGGTATTAACTTGAAAATATCTGTCCATTTAACATAGAGGTCAAGCTATAACATGCTATAAAATGCAAATTTTCACCTTGTGGCAGGAAGTGTATTGTTAGTTCAAGCCGTCAATTGTCCCACTTCAGTCTCCAAAACTTGTCATTCATCTTGATGAGCGGTCTACCTTAAAATGACATCTAGCCTGAGGGGGAGCTAACCAGCATCTATAAATGCTACTGCAAGCATCAAAGCAACAGATGGCATGACAAAAAGTAAACGCGCCTTCCTTGTTTAAATGATGCAGGCTTTCCTGGGTTCAAACTGCAAGCAGGGACATCGTGTTAAGTGTTGCTATAAGCATCAGGATTGTTATGCCTTAACACAATGCCTCGTGAGATGACAGAGCAACACGTTCTACGTACTAATTGTATCTTGTTTCGACCACTTCAGTGATTACTGTCAGTGTATGTAGAGAACATACAGATAAAGACCTAAAATATAATACTGTATTTATAGTTTACCCTATTTCTATAGTCATTTTTCTATATTATCATTGTCTGTACTGCAACATAATAGAGCCATTTCTTTCATCTTAGACTTCAGCTCTAATGATTCCAGACTTGGACATGGAAAATAGGATGTCATTTAAACATATTAGCCTTCATGGGGTCTCTATGATTTCCTATATAATAGGTTGCCATGGACTTCCTTACCTTAGAGAGCTTAAACTCATTATGTTTGAATAGCTGGGCGAACCTGTGACACCTCAGTGTTTATTTTACGTATATTAGTCTTCAAGCCTGACCTGCTGCAGTCTACTGTCTTTTTAAAACTCTGAAAGAGCTGTTGTAACTAGGGTTGGGTACCTTTCGCATCTGAACCAATACCACTACCGGTACCTGGAATTCGGTTCCCGGTACCCAACGGTACTTTTTTTGGTACTTTCCCTCTGTAATTACAAAAAAATTATTTCAGTTGTAAAAATAATTCCAAACCTATTTACTTAGAACATTATGGTATTTATTTAGAATATTTTACACTGACAGAAATTAAACAAAAACAAAAATAAAACCACTCCCTCTCTCCTCCCAAACCCATCCCTACAACCTATTAAATTGAATAATTATTTCTTATTCACTGTAACTTTTATTCTTGTATTTGTATATTATTATATTTTATAGTTTTATTTTCATCATGACTGTTTTTAATTGCTCCTTAATGTTTCATGTAAAGCACTTTGAATTGCCTTGTTGCTGAAAGGTGCTGTAGAAATAAAGTTGCCTTGCAACCTCAGCCTGTCAGTCAGTCCCCAGGGCACAGAAACCACCGTTGTGCCTGCTCGTCTCAGAGGAAATGTAAATGCAAACAGCGCCGGGACCGCTTTTGGCTCGTCATTAATATTATATCACATCACAGTGAATGGTGTCTGCGTGACATTTTGAAAAACTGTAACCACACTTGAAACCTCTTTATCGGCATTGCCGTGACTCTGTGACTTCAACAAAACTGCAGAGCCGACGTAGTTTGCTCCGTCTGCACCTCTGCGCGCGCGCGTGTGTGTCGGACCTCTGCTCTCTGTCAACATGCAGAGAGGACAGATAACTCTTAGGTACCGAAATTTGGCATCGTTTGATTTTACGTGAACCAATACTCTGTAGTACCGACGTGATTCGGTCGGTACCAGTAAAAGTACCGGGTTCGGTACCCCAACCCTAGTTGTAACTCGGTCTACCACAGAACTTTTAACTGCTTGTATTGGGTGGATGGTTGTCACTTCTTGTTTTATATGGAGCTAGTTGAGTTGACATGTCATGCTGTCACTTCTTTTCCTTTACTTTAAGCCAACAAAGAACCTACTCAGCCAACTGGCCAGTCAATGAAATGAGCACAAGAGTGTAAATTGGAAGTGGGGTTGGAACAACTTCCCCAAAATAGACATCCCTCAGCACACACTGCACTACTCTCACACCGCAACAGCATGGGAGGCTTCAATGTTTTCCGCTAAGAAACCACATTGGTCTGTATTTCAAAAAATAGTGGGACACAACTTATGGGGTCAATACCGCTCAGTGAACAGAACTAGCACAGCAACCAGAGTATCCAAACCTCATCCCCATCTACACAGCACTTGAAGTATTTATTGAAGCAGACATTTGAGTGGGTGTTGATGTAATTTATTTCATTTATTCAGAGTAGCTGACATATATATTTCATGGAATTTAAAATTGACAAAGTACTGTATTTATGGGTTGCACTCGCCCTTCATGAACCCTCAGCTAACCTCGAGCAGAGGTTGTTTAAGTCAAAGTGTATCATCACTTTCATTCACTTTCTATTTCCCCTGCCATGTTTCATGACCTTTTAGTCAAATGCAACCGGAATTTCAAGATTTTAAATGTCAGGCAAGTCAAAATGATGCAGCTGTCTATCCTTTACCGTCAACTCCAGTTAATGTTTTGCTCGTCATTTCATGATGACAGCTTATCCATAGGGGCTGTAGTGATCTGTGCGGTTGTTTTAAACGGAGTAGGTGGGCATATTTGAAGCTAAAAATTGTGGCAGTTTATCAAAAGAATGGAATAATTAGATTGGTGATATTCTGTATTTTTCTTATTGTCAAAAAAGACGAGAGTGTATGTTGAATCGACTCTAAATAAACTTACTGTAAATTTCCATGTTCGTCATAATGAACAAAAATGTCCTCCAGTGCAACAGTGTGGCTGACTGATGTTTTGATGTGATGTACAGCACAGAGGAATAAGCTAATGGAATATATAATAAGCTTTTGATACACAGGCAATACTTGTTGGTAGGATACATGTTTGTTATTGCCTTTTCATGGCGTTAGTTGAAAATAAAAGGAGAATATAGAATATCATAAGACTTGTACTTTAAAATGTGTGTAATGCAGCTGATACTAAACATTTCACCCTGCGCTATTGCTTGTAAATTACACTCTGACTCTTGCTTACCCTTAGCACACCATCTACTGATCAATATTCCTGACAAGCCAAAAAGTCTATCAATAGCAAAACCTTCACCAACATAGTTCATGTATGGGAGGCAGTGCTCACCACACAAATTCAGCCTTGACCCTATAGATGACCTTTACATTTCACAATAGGCAGCCCACAATAGATTGCCATGTGCCTAGTGGTTTAATCTCCACAGCCCATCTGCTGCCTGTGAGTTGAATCTGGGAGAGGAGAGGGAGTGCCCAGCTTCCCTCTGAAGCTTTCGGGTGTCTATCTCACTACATCCTGTGGGACAGCTGTATGTTAATGTGCACAAGAGGCCGGGGACAGCAGCAGTCACTGGGATTGCCAGGCAGACACAGAACAAGGACCCCCTTCTCAGTGGGTAGCCAAAGGCATGAACTTGGCAGATTAGACATTCAGGAAACAAATAAGGCTCCATCACAGACGGGCATCCAAAATCCAGAACAACAACAACCAAACACACAAGGCTGCAGAGAGCCCAAAAAAAGAAAATGGAATTCTTGAACTATTTAAGTGATGAGACAGAAGAACTCTGCCTACCACCTTGTGGTTTTCCTCCCTTTGAAAACAAAATACATGCAGTAATTAGGATAGACACCATCAAGTACAGAAATCTCTTCACTTCTTCTATCCTCAAGAGTCCTCATTTCGTAAAAGAAACTGCAGCATTAAAATCAAGAGGAATTAATTTTTTCCTCTCGTACGGCTGCAAGTGTTGGTTTTATTTTTTTCCCTGAGTCGTTACAAATAGCAGACTGGCGGTCAGTGCCAGCGGATGTCCGATGTCTCAGGTAGGACCAGCACAGTAAAATGTTGATGCTTGGGGAAAATCAAATCGATAATTCAAGGCCAGGCAAGTTGCAGATCTAATCCTGACGCCACGATGACGAAGGACAGGAAGAGGTGTGGGCAGCAGTGGAGGAACCCCCCCCTCTATCTGTAAACTGTTGCCTGGCAACAGTATTCACTCTCGCTGGCCTCCAGGCTGCAGTGTGCTGCCTCTGGCCTCATCCGGGGATAAGGCTCTTGTTTGCCATTAAAGTCAACCAATTCTGGCAATGGATGCAGGGCTTGCCATTCAGTAATGAATACTGCAGAGGCTGCTAATGAAGGCTTCAATTTCACTATAATAAGGCCAATTTTGTCTCAAAATGTGACATAAAATCATAAAGCGGGGCTGGGTATTTACCAGGAATCTCTTGCCATGTGTATTATTACAATTTGTCACTCACCTCGCTCAGCTAACAATGCCATAACCATCAGGCCACAGCCCCAACAGTCTGGAAACAATCATCTTTAAAAAAGGAAACAGCACAACATCTAGAATTTCTCTTTTCCCTCCTGTATTGGCCATGCCATCTGTCTCTGATGCCCTCAGTGACAATGATGCTTAATTGTTATGCAGGAGAGATGTGCTTACAACAAATGGATTGTTACCAAGCATTCAGCCAGTCTCTGAAATAGCCATATCATCTGTGTTTCTCCTGTATTGTGCTCACAGACATATGAAGTGCATCAGGATGACGATGAATGAATCACCAAATGGGGAAATGATTTTCCACAATATCCACTGGAAGATTAAACCTAACAGACATAAGAGAGAGAGAGAAGGTGTGGGCAAAGTACAAGGGAAGACATCCTGGTCATTGGGGCTGAGAGGGAAAGTTCACAGAAATTCAACTTTTGGGCTTGCAGGCTTTACTAACAACACTCAGCTAACACAACAACATGCAGGCTGTACTTTACTTGACATTATAAACACACCAAATCATGTCTTAATGAAAGACTATAAAGTTGTTTTTCATTACAAAAGGTGCGGAGGAAGAAATGCACTTAATGCTCTTAGAAATGCAAATTTAAATACACCTGACAATAAACAAAGCAAATCAACACAGCAGTGAGTTACTTTTGTGGCAGAAACTGCTGGGAGCAAATATTTCACATTACTGGTTACTAATTGGTATTAGCAGAAAAGATGTGTGTTCTTTTTCTTTATAAAGTAAAAGAATTCTTTCTGGAAGTGCAACATATTTTAAAGCATTTATAAGGATGAGTTTGAGGTCTATGACAGAAAAACTGCACATGGGAACCTTCTTTTCAGTTATATAACAGGGTCCGTGTACTTGGTGGCCAACGGATTTTCGTTTTGAAAGGAAAAAAACAAAAACGAAAAACGGCCAGTTTCCCAATTACCATTAGTAAATAGGAAAACAAAAAACGGAAAACAACCCATTATTCGTTTTTTGTTTTGATATTAAAAAACGGAAAACGAAAAACAATCTCGTTATCCGATTGTCTTTGATGTATTTGTAGATGGAACTCGGAAATTAAAATACGTGTGTATAAGTCGTATTCCTTAATTTTGCATTGGTATTTTTTCGTGACCCGGAAGTTACTCCCGCCACGCCAAGACCCGCCCTTCAATAGCATTTATTGGTCAGTACCGCCTGTAAGATCCGTTCTGTGCATGCGCATAATTACGTAGTAGAAAACTAACAATGTCCATGTGCGATTTACAGTCTATGTTTGTACCATGTGTCAACACTTTACGACCAAACATTACAACTTTTTTATTAAATATTTTTTTATTAAATCTTTATTATACAATAGTCATAGCTACAAACATTCGAAACTTGTCACTGATCCAAAACCGTGTAGCGACATCGTTGTTGTGTTGTTTACGTTAATGTTTTTACCTTTAATACTTCGTCTTGACTAATAACCATAGACTGTCTATTATTAATGCGATGAAGTGTAAACGTACATAAGTGTCCTTTTGAAGATGGGATGACAGCTCTCCCAGCCACCACTGCTGTATACCACTATAGTAGCTACATGCTAACGGCAGTAAACACTATAGTAGCTACATGCTAACGGTCATCTTAGCTGGCAATGTTGTTAAATTCTCCCCAATTCCGGGTCACATTCCTGCTGAAACATGTCCGATTGTGTAGTGTTTGGTTCAGAAGCCTTTATCTGTGATTTTTGACGTTAGAAAGTGCTGCTTCGTTCCACTACAATCTAACGTTAGCATACTCATAGCTAACTATTGTAGCTGCATGCTAACGCGACATAGCGGAGCATATAGCTAGCTATGTACGTATGTAGCAGGACTTTGTACCGTAAAAATCACCAATAAAGGCTTCTAAACCAAATACTAAACAAATACAAATACAGTAAAGTGACCGGAATTAGGGGTGAAATGTCCAGCATTGAGCTACATAATAGTTTGCTAGGAGTTAGCTGGTCTCTCACAGAGATCTCATTTTTAGCCCTGTTTTTACCTGATACTTTCATAAAAGTACAAACACATGAAGTGAGAGGTATACACATGCTTTAACTTTATTAAAAGCATGGTTAACCTGAAGCAGGACGGAGTCATGACTTAAAACACCAAAGCAAGGCTTCTAGCTCAGGCTAGCTAGCGTTAGCAAATTACCTTCAAAGTTGCAAAGAAATGATGAAACGTAAAATTTGAAGCCTTTATTTAATTTGCTACATGGTGTTGTACTGGATGGCCAGACGACACTCCGTATATCATTAACAGATACTTTAGGCAACTCCAGCAAACACCTTGTAAACTTCATCTCTGCCATCATGGTGTCATACATACAAAAATGGCATACGAATTGGCGTGTCATACATCTACTTCATGAGATCAGTCTGCAACTGAAATCAGTGCAAACCTGTGGGTCTCTGCCTTAAGAGAACCACAACAGAGAACCACTGACTGGTTCCCAGCAGAGAGGTTTCGCATGCTGCCGTGATTCCTTCTGTCAATACTGGCTGTAAAGAGATCCCTTCCTAAAGCAATTTCAAGGTAGGAGATGGGGGACAAAATGAAAACTGAAACTAATATGAGCCTTCAGCAGTCTACATTAGACAAATCGCATAAATATGTTCTACATTTACAATCTTTTTAGTACAATTCTCCCTCTTCTTGTTCCTTGCTGAGCAACAGTGGAGAGATAGTGGTACAACAAGGACAATTTGTACTAAAAAGCCTGTTACTTTGAAAGATATCCATTTCTATTTGTCAGACTACTGAATTCTCATATTAGTTCCAGATAAACTAAGATGTCTTTTCTTTACAAAAAAGGGGACTGTGGATTTGTCCCCCATCTGTTACATTGAAATTGTTTTAGAAAGTGATCTCTTTAAGGACAGTATGGACAGCAGGAGGAAATATTACAGCGTGCAAAACCTGTTCCACTGTTCATATGAGCACCTGACATTTGCACCTATCCTCAAAATGTCATCTTAAAAACATTGAAAACAACCAACTACCTTAATTAGCTTTCTTCCTGCTTTCTTAATGTATTGTAAATATTTGTGACTTTAAACAACTTTTTGTCTGGAAAAGCTCCAGGAAAACAGACATAGGCAGCATTCTTCTATTTGCATAAATAGAATAACTATAGATGTATATAAAAAGAAATTAAACTATAGCGATGGATAACTGCCACAGGGCAGTGGTGCCTATGTGTGAAACCATATCTCGACAATTACTTTTCACACGCACAGTAGCATTCCGGTTATGCGTGTTTTTGGTGAAATTTAGGATATGTTTAAAATTAACATATAGTAACATTATATTGACTTGATGAATCCCTTAAAATGCCCACCAGTCTCTGCTGCACTTTAACAGTCTGCTGGATTCTTTATCTGATCACCGGTGATATTGGAGGAGAGCAACATTACGGATGTTTCAGCAGTTTTTATTTTAAATAATTCTATCCTTTTCAATGAGTGAAGGTAACACATTTATCCTTTGTAACAGCTTTGATATAAAAACACATACTGTGAAATTGAATCTCTTGTGTGCCTACCCTCCAGAAATGGTTTTACAACATAGTAGTTTTAGTGTTTTACAGTTTGTTAAGGGTCCACAAATTATCTAAAATGCTGTTAAGGCCTGGCAGCACTGGAGGTTATAAAATATTTTTCAAGTATTGAAACATTAATTTGCATACTGGCAAAATGAGACAGAAACAGACATTAACTCAAGAGATTGGACGCCAAAGTCTGAGGACAACTGGCCTAAAAGGAGTATACATTAAAGAACAATTTCACCAATATTAATCAAAGAAAAAGTGACATTTTCATATCTCCCTGGGCATAAAAAAGGTAAATGCTTAGCTTGCAAATTCTACTCTTCCCAGTAGTGGTGAGAACATGAAGGTGAACTTGGTTGCCGGCGCTGACTTAGCAGGTGCATGTATAGCTGGCTAGGAGGATGGAGCAGCAGCCCAACCTGGCCACAAGGCTCTCTGACGGCCCCGTGAGGTCCCACTCTCCCACGCTCATCACAAATTAAAACAGGCCAGTCGGACCAAATCAGCACTTTCTCTTAGCCACTGTAGCTGCTGATGTTGTAAGGAGGTGTTAAGGGAGGCCCTGAGAAGATCAGGGGAGATGAAGCAAGTGCACATGTGGGTACTGTGAGCCTTAAGCAACTCCAGGGTAACTCCATCTCCATCAACTTTGTTGAATCTAATGTGCATGACAACTTCTCAAAAGGATTTCATGATGTGGGATCTAACAGCCTTCTGGTGTTCAGGAAAGCACTACAACTGGACTGTAATGTATGTGGGAGAATCATCTTGGATTATGTGAATATGTGGAACTAGAGATTTAGGTGTGTTATGCTAGTGGCAGCTAATGCAGCCTTGAGCCGCTAGTCTCAAGCAGAGATGAGGAGCGGGCTACAGAGGTCTGGTAACCTCTCCTCTTTCACCTCTCCACACCATCAGTAGTAATGCACCGATCCGACTTTTTCAGTCCCGATACAGATACCGATGCCAGGGCTTTGTGTATCTGTCGACACCCGATACCGATCCGATACCGTTGTTGAATTAATAATACACTGTATACCTTCCACCTTATACCTTCCTTCCACCATGTGGAAGATACAAAAGGCACCAGACTTTCCTAACTAAACATTACTTTCCTAACTAAGACAAAATAACATAGATGTAATGTATTGAATTCTTATTTATTTGTACACTCAACTCTTCCAGCATGCGACACGCATGCGACAGAGGGAAAAAAACTAACAAAACTGGATCGGCCCGTGGATCTGTTAATTTTTCCGATCCCCGATCCAGCTATTTTGTCAATATCGGGACCGATATCCGATCTTAATATCGGATTGATGCACCCCTAACCATCAGTTTGGGGTTTTTCATTTTCATTTTCATACTTGTCGTCTTCAGCTCCAACCAACACTGACTCAAGTGACATACAGTAACTTGAGTCGACTGCAGCTCCCTCTGCATGCTTTATACAATTTCTCACATATGCTGACTTATTTCTTTTCTTATAATTCTTTTACCAAATGCTCCAGGAAAGAGACCAATACACCTCACATCTAAGAGCTATACTGTATGGACAGCATTTCAGGATGGGACATGCCTGCCTCTAAAAGTAAGCTTCTGTTTAATTCAATTATAACTTTAATTGGCTAAACTTGAAGTCTGTCCCCAACATCGTTGTGTTTTTCCACTGGACTAATGGTTAACAAGTGGGAGGGGTAACGAGCAGAGTAATGAGGTTGTGCTAATTACATCAGAGTTCTGTTTAAATGAAAGGCTGCGGATGTTGCTGCCCAGTTAGGTGACGTAGCTGGAAAATCTAATGTAGCCATGGAATCCCTTTCATTGTCATCTATCACAGTAATGTAACAGGCTGCTGACACACTGCAGCGGAGATAGAAACAAAGCTCAGAAGATCCAGCTGCTCTGTGTTCATGTATGTGTGGATCTTTGTGTGTGCATTTATGTGAGAAGCCTATCATTGATTTTTCATTTTGTATTAGTAAATTAATCCCTAAAACGTGCCCCCTCTGTACTCATCAGAGGAGAGAATATTGATTGCTGGGTTATACTGCCTTAAGGAGGCCATGAATTGCTAATCAAAATCGAAATTCTGCTGGGAACTGTACCAGGGTACATATTCAATTCCTGGCCATGCAAAACAAACAGCTAAACTGTTGGGGGAATGAGAGAAAATGGAGCACAATCACTGGTTGTGACCTTGTGGAATTAGTTTTGGTTAATTTAAAAATCCAGGAATGACATGCTTTTTATGAAAGGCATAATGTATACTTTAAAAAGACATGGAAAACATTCTATGTTTTTTAAACAAACACTTATCCTGGTCATGACTGACTTTTGCCCAAGTTGAATTTTAACTTGTGATTATTATCATTAGACAATTTTAACACACTATCCATTCGTTCTACAACATGTCATAAAAGAGTGAAAAATGTTCTACAGAGCCCAAGAAAATATTACATTGCTCACTTTGTCTAACAAACACTTGAAAACCTAAAGATGTCTATTTAACTATGATATAAAACAAGGAAAAGCAGCAAATCCTCACAGTATAGAAGCTGAAACTTGAGAATATTTGGTATTTTTGCTTTACAAATTACTTGAAATATTCATCGATAAGACAATAACCCCAAAAAGTTGCAGATTAATTTCATTTCATTTTAAGCTCAATGGTCTTGTAGTACTGTAAGGTATATGTCAAATAAAACTGTAATCAATGCCAGTTAACTTCTGGTCATGGTAGAAGCTACATTTAAAACATATCATCCTTTTTTTGTTGTGGTTTGTTTTTTAAACAATAGACAGGCGATACTATTGTTGCGTGCAATAGTACAGTTTTTACTGACAATTCTAAAAAGAATTAACTTTTTTTATAGATGAAAAGACATTGCCATTTCTGACAAAACCACATCTAAGACCTGTGGGCACTATTGGCATACTGATGTACAATAAACTTGGACTGACATTACAAAGACATATTACACAATTTGAATGTTGTCTTGGCAGCAACAAAAAAATGACTGGTGACATACTTTTTCGCTCCGGCACTTAATGCCACCCTCTTGTCTAATGTCTGAGCACTCTGAGATGGGGATAACACTGCGGAAAACACTGGCGCGTTTGAAGTACTGCTTTAACACACAACTCCTTCCAATTGGTATTCCACCATTATTATCCCTCAGGCAGCTAAATAATTTCCCTTCATACTGAGATAAAGTGTTTATACTTTGACATATGCACTCAGGCAGCAGGCTGAATACAAGAATCAATAGGAGATGCTGAAATGAGATTCCTACTTTTTGTACGTGGACAATGCTTTTATTCAACTTGAGGTCAAAGCTGTCCTGGGCTAAAAAGGAGCTACTTTTTCTTCCAGTGGCAATCCATGCACAATGAGACAGGAGGTTAGATCAACAGGGACATTGTGCCTTTCCTTGTAGCCTGATGTGACCTCCACATGATGCAGATGTGCTGCGAGGAAACTTGTTTTTTTTTTATGCCTTTCATGCTTGTAGACGCCTGGCAGAACTGAAATATGTCAACTGCAAATATAAAAAAGCAAAATAAACTGCATTTGTGTCCAATTACGGATTTCCATGTCCTTTTCAATATTAAAAATGAAGAGTGATTAATTCCTGGATTTTCATTACAAATAAACACAAATAATGAGCCCTAAATAAGATGCCTGGAACCTGGACAATTGAATTGCCCCCATCACAAGACAAATTAGCAATGGTTTTCCTGTATTACCGCTTAAGCTCCAAATAATGATTTGATTTTATCATTTTATTATAAGAAGAAAATGTGCATTTGTTTATCACAGACAATACTTAATTGGCAAAACGCTTGGCTTTGTAAAAGAATAATTTTGGTCTGAGAAAATAAGTGACAATGTATTTATTTGAATGCTCTTTTAAGTTGATGTAAACATTATATAAAGTATAAAACAGGACACTCCTGACTCCACACAAATGGTACACTGGACTAACACTGTGTGGTAGACTGGACTTATAGCATGCAGTGAGAGATGAACAGAGATGCAGCTTTTGACCCCACACTACCACGGAACAGTCAGGGTGCACTGATGCTGCACAAGGTCCTCAATTATCCCTGCACCACTTCATGCCGTGCCCAGTTGTGATACTGGCAGCCACTTTGCATCTGCTGACTTGCACCCCATCAAACTCTAGCACACCCAAGGCTGATAGATGAGCAATTCCACCATCAGACCCCGGCAAAGGGACTGAAGGCCAAACACTATAACAACATTTCATTAAACAAAGAATATTATGCCAGGGAAAATGATTGCAGACCATTGTAGACTGATAATAGTACGGCCCTTCAGTCCAAAGTACCTGTGTGTTTGGATGGGCCAGTTATGAAACAGCTATTACAAGTTTACCTAGTATTTTGAAAAACATGTATGCAACATGCATTACTGTGATAATGAAAACTAATTTATCCTCTGTTTTTCAGTCACAATAATTCTATTAAGACATATTTACTCTTAGGTAAATATGAGTAAGTACTCTCAGGTCAGTGTTTCCTCTATGTTGATAGCATAGTGGCGATCCGCCACGGTATCAGAAATAGGGCAGACGCACAACAGGGTTTCCGCTATGTACACCGCGCACCACCGCTCCTTCAGCTGTTTATGAAAAGTCGTAGCGCCGTCTGCTCTACTGAACTCAAGCGAACTGTCATCCGCTCTCTCCCCCCCCCCAGGATGAGCAGAGCTACTGGAACAGTGACAGGACGTCATCACTCGCAGAGTTATGGCAACCAAATAAACAACAGGGCGAGTACTACTTCACTCAATAAGTGATAAACAGCGACGAAAGCCGCGACATGAAATCCGCACTCACGCCCGTGAAATATGACAGCTACAGTTTATTGGAAAATAGCATTGTAGACACTGAAGTTGATGAATTTACTGTTGATGAGACAAGAAGCTAACGTTAGCCACGCTGCTGTGACGGCCCCTCTGCCTCTGACTCGCCGCTGCAGGAGACTGTGTATTCCTGCGACATGCTGTAGTAACGTTACTGATTTAAAACCATTTTCCAGGTTAGTGGGGGTGCATACCAACATGAACGACATAGCTAGTAATGTTCACTCAGCGTTTTGTTTTGTTGTTAAACTGTGTGTAAAATGAGCTGTGACGTTAAATCACCCTACGGTACCATCTATTTTCTGGATGGTTTCAAGGTAACGGTCGGTAGCTTACATTAGCAGATAAGCCCGTACTCTGACGTCCAACACCCCCCCTCCACCGCTGAAGAAAATTCTTGAGGAAACACTGCAGGTAGCAAAGCATCAATTTAAACAATAAAACTGAATAGACTGCTGGTATTTTTATTTGTTTCTCAAACCAAAACTTTATCAAAACCTATTGATCTTTTATCAGAGACCTTTTTGGGAATTGATTCCCAAGAATTTTCTGTACAATTACTGTCGCATTAAACCTAAAAAAAATGTGCAACAGTGTAAGAGCTTCTTCAGACTCTTAATGTAGTATTGAGTGCTGCACTTGTAGTCGTCATAACAACCTGAACATTTATTGAAGCTCTTAGCTGGGAGTGTCTGCATAGTGAAGAGGGGAGAGTTGGTGCTTGAAAAACAGCAGATGTGTGTCTGAGGGACACAGGAACTGCTTATAAATACTAATTTCTGCAAGAGGTAGACATGTGAATGGAAAACAGCAGAAGTGCTACAGTCTTCCGGCACGAAAGCTGTGATTGGGAGGCATCCATGACTTCACAAAACTGAAGCATGACAACAGAGAGCTACAAGACCACTGCTGATACTAAAACTGCAGCAAACAACATGAAGCCTACAACACTGTCAAAGCAAGATACATTAAACACACATGGTGCAAATACAGACATAGTCGTAATGCACAACCCCTCTTAGCTGTATATTAACATGGGGAAGGTCCAGGCACTGAGCTTTCTACTGCCTCAGTGAAAAGTTGAACTTTTAGTTCATGCTGCCCCCTAGAGGTAACAAAACAGCATTTTGAGTTGTTGCAGTCAAAACACTTCAAGCACCAGTGAAGAGCACAGTGGGATTATGATCAGCGTTTCTCCATTGTATGTAAAATGATGGAACTAATGCTATAGATAAAGATGAAGAAATAAACTACATAAGTGCTACATAATCAAAAGATGAGATTTTTCTTACCTGCGTGTTCAAAGCGTTGCATAACAGGAGAACAGGACATAAAAGAGAAAAAAGAAAACACATTTCTATTAGTGAAAGACTCTTTAATAGAGGTAGAGGGCATCAGCAGGAGTAGATGAGTGTGTTATGAGCAGGCTCAAGGAGGAGTGTGTGCTATAAATCACTCTCTACTAAAACAACGTGATGTTGTCATTTATTAAATCAAATATGAGCCCTGTGGTGGACGGGCGACCTGTCCTTGGTGTCTCCTGATGTGAGCTGGGACAGACTTTGAAGAGGTTAGCGTAAATGCTGCAGTAGCATCAGTTAGATCACAACTGGAGAGTATATCTTCATGGAACGGCACTGAAGGCTTTTCTCGATGGACAGGCTATTTTCGCTCTTCTCCTGATTGGCTTCGACAAGAATATGGTTTGTTGATCTGATTGGTTAAAGTTAGCCCGTGATAGACGGTCATAGACAGATGCTTCAACCAATCACCTGCCAAGTATTTTTTTCGGTATTTTTAAACCGTTTCAAACAACGGCTTTTCAGATGGTTCTGTGTAACAAACCATCGGGCACGTCAGGTTAGGTGAACTGACCCTTTCTAAGTATTGCAGCCATTAACAAATACTGTTGAACTGCATCACAAAAGAGGTGGTCAAAAGGAATTGGACAACAAATGTTAAAAAGCAGCTAACCACTTCCAAATATCTGTCAAACTGTTTGTATGTAGCTTTGGATATGCTCGGCGAGTTTTCACAGAAAAAAGCTACATCTGATCCTTCAACCTGTAAACTGAATATTAAAAGCACCACAACTGGGGATGGAAGAGCTTCAATCAATGGAAGGAAGATGCAGAGGAATGAGTAATGAGGTATGTGATTAAGGAAGAGAGCAGGATTACAATAACCTATACAGTAAAAAAAAAAAAAAAAAAATCATAAAAGATTTATACCAAGCGAATACTTTTGAACCTACTCTAAAGCTTGCATGGAAAAGAAAAAGATGGAATGTTTGGACTTCTGTGAGGCCGACTTGCAAGGACTACTGGGGGGTGAGATTCACAGATCTGGAATAAAAGGTGATGTTGTGAGTGACTGATGTAATGTGAAGGTGATGAACCAATTCACTTTTGGTTCATAGAATTCAACTTTGCTTCCGCAATCTCTTGAAACATTTGTACAGACCGGCATCAGCTGAAATGCTATTAGCACCAAGCCTTGAGAGCACAAACCGCTGAAAAGTAAAAGCAATTTCTTTGTTTGGCTTAAAAGGAACAAACTAGGGCTGAAACTGTGAAGAACAGTGACAGTGTGCGGTCGTTCTTCTGAAAGCTAAATGTGAAACTTACAACTCCCACGCACAAATCACAGAGATAAACATGCTGTGAGGAAACCAAAGCGTCAAGTCACAGGAATGAAACTGCACTTATTTTTCACTTTTTACTCACTTTACGGTCACATATTTCTTAACTTATTGATTTAAAAGCTATTCACACTGGAAACCCTCAAACTAAAATGTTCTAACATACTGTAAATTAATAAAAATTGCCGCAATCATTCCAAACATTTTCTAAAAGGCAGCTCTCAAAACTGCCTTTTCATGTTTTGTTTTTTTTAAATCAGAGGGACCAAGATGGACCGTTCAAACAGACTGTTAAGGCTTGATTTGGGGATTTATTCCAATATGAAAGACTGCTTTGTTACATTTTAGTTCTGATTCATACAAATAAAACTACTTGACAGCAGCTATACAGCATCAGTAAATTAAGGATTACCACTGATGTCTACGGGATGCAGCTCTGTCGCACCACAGCCATGTCTCTGCCGCGGTTAAAATGTCCAGTGAACGCATTTCAGAAGCGTAGCATCTCAAAGTAGTCGGTTATGAGCAGTGATGCCGGGTAACGCGTTACTTGTAACGCGTTACTCTAATCTGACCACTTTTTTCAGTAACAAGTAATCTAACGCGTTACTATTTCCAAACCAGTAATCAGATTAAAGTTACTTATCCAAGTCACTGTGCGTTACTATTTTTGTCATTTTCCTTAGTAAAAATATATATTGTTTTTACTTTCTTCTTGCATCTCGGGGAGTGAAGTCACGTATGCGACGACAAGTCACGTTTTCAGCATGTGGACAGGTCACGTGTACCACGCAGCGACACAAACGTAAACAAAAATGGAGGGAGGAGAGAGATGCGCGTTTTCTAGCTGGAAATACAGTCACTATTTTGAGCTTGTGTCAGCTAAAGATGGCAATATTAAGGTTCGTTGTACACTCTGTGCTGGTGGCGACAAAGTGCTATCTAGCTACAAAAACACTACATCAAGAAGAAGAAGAAACATTTGGAGTTGCAGCACTGCAGTCAAACTTACAGAGCAAGTCCCACCAGGTGGTGCGAAGCAGAGAGCAGAAGGTCCCCCACCACCCAAACAACAAAAGCTGGACTTCGGTGCAAAACCAGTAAGTGGGGGAGAGTTGAAGAAGTTGGTCGGGCAGTATGTTGTAGAAGAAATGCTGCCCTTAAACACGGTTGACTCGCCTTCGTTTCGTGCGATAATAAACAAGATCCCTACTACTGGCAATGCCGAGCTGCCTCACAGTAAACCGGTTGTCATTTTTTATGTTGAGGCTGTGGGGGTGTTGTCAGCAGCTGCTGAATGTAACTAATAAAGTAACTTGTAATCTAACTTAGTTACTTTTAAAATCAAGTAATCTGTAAAGTAACTAAATTACTTTTAAAATCAAGTAATCTGTAAAGTAACTAAGTTACTTTTTCAAAGTAACTGTGGCAACACTGGTTATGAGCTACTTTATCAGCATTTGTGCCACGGATTTGAATACATATTGGCATCTAATTCATTATCAATATGGACACAGATGCTTTGTGGCTACACCTAATTCATTTTGCATGCACCATGCCATGTTATCTTTTTGTATCTGTATTTTGTAGTAGTGCATATTAAAATGCATTTCAAATTAGTACAATATAGAAAGGAATTTGTAGTATTTCCTTCCCATGCTTTACAGACTTTGAAGTGACAAACAAATAGAAGTGTTGCTACATATACAGGAAGTAAAAGTTTATTATGTTCTTGCCTTTGTCTGCCATTGAGTCTTAAAATAACTAAGATAAAATATAATTGTTGTTCATAAATAAGTAATTTGCACCTTACAATGCCGCCTTTTTAGAAAGTTAAAGTTGCAAAATGAATCATCGAAACAGTATGTGTTGTGCTCAGTCAGAGGGAGTCATCTGTACTGCGACTCAATTTAGTCGGGACAAAAAGCTGCCCATCCAGTGTGAGGAGGGCGGTGTTGATCCTGCTCGTCGGAGATAAGACCAGAAGTCATCTCTTCTGATGATGGGAGGGAAATTTCAATGAATCAATGAGTGAAAGAAAAGACAGCAGAAGTAGGAAGGGAGAATGATGAAATTGATAAAACGGGTAGGCAAAGCATGAGTTGTATGAACAGTGAGTCAATATTCTGCCAGGCATGCAGTCATCCTCCTTCTGTTCTATACCCACAGAGGGCAACTGAAAGGGAGCTATAATTTCCACATCGTTGTAGCGTTAATGACACAAAGGAAAGGTATGTCCTTGAAAGACTAGAAAGACATTTCTGTGCAGCCCAGAAGGATTGCTGATAATTCTTTGCTATCCATTGATGGAGATGAAACTCTCAAAAGTATGAACTCTTGGAGGAAGAAAGCTTTAACCATTCCAGTTTCCAGTTTTCTAATTAAAAGTTACAATAGAGTATGATGCTATAGGTCGGCAGTCATTCATGCATTATTCTTAACACATCTACTCTCTCAAGATCCTGTTATCAGTTGATGTATCTTTTGGCCAAATTTACTTAAGTAGGAGCACATTTACAGTGAATGCATCCACCTCACAGCAACAATGCCTTGATGTTTTGAATAATAAAATGCGGTGAATGCTGCAGCAAGACTAATTTAATCAAACAGCATGTTTAACTAACAATTTTGAAGGTTTTCATGCCGTGTTGGCAAAGAGTAAAAAGAAAAGTAAGAATCTGGGGAGTACGTGTTTGGCTGCGTTCAGACTGACGACAGCACTGCTTCCCCATTCATTTCAATGAGCCCTACGAGTTGGTACTGCGGCAAAAAAACAACGCAATGCCCCACTGTCCGGCAGCACACTGCATTAGTCAATCAAATACTGTATATAATCTTCTGTTTACCTTGAGAACATCATGACCAAGGATCAAATGACTGCCGCCATGATAAGTTTCCAGAGTTGAGTAATTCTGCCTCATAGTATTATAAACCCCTGTGCAGTGTTTTGGCATGTGTTAAGCCTTCAAAGGCATTGATGTACTCTTCAAACTAAACCTTCTGGATCATATTTCATTTTCTCACCGGTACCTGTGGTAACGCAGCCCCTTGTGGTTTTTTAACACAGTGTGCTATTTTTGCTCTGAACACAGCCTTACTTGTCAGACCTGAAGGTACAGTACACCAGAGCCAAGGTCATTTATAAGCTGCACAAATTATAAATATGGATGTCATGGCCTCAACCTGGCAGTCATCCATCATCTCTCACACTGTACATGCTGCTAATCAATGTCAGATGAAGAATCGGATATACTAGAAAATTGTCCTACTTCTTGAGAAGGGCTGCAAATATTATTTATTATCGATTAACCTGCCAACTATTTCCTCAATTAATCGTTAATAAAATGACAGAAAATGAATGACAAATGCCAATCAGGGTTTCCCAGTGTCCAAGATGATGTCTTCAAATGTCTTTACCCCAAAAAAAATCCACATCGGAGAAGCTGCAACCAGAGAATTATAGCATTTGTTCTAAAAAAAAAAAAAAAAAAAAAAGTCTAAACGATCATTTAAAAAGTTGTAGATTAATTTTCTGTCAATTTACTACTCAATTAATTGACTAGAAAGCTAAATAAACCAACTAAAAACCTATTGGGTTAGCTGAAAAAATGAAATGTTGAATTTTACAAGAGTAATGTGAGTCAAGGACTGCAGCAAGTGTCCAGACAGCACTGCAGTACAATAGAAGTGCCCATCAAAAGCAGGAGACCACACGCTGCGACTCAGACAGCAGGGTTCATACACAGATTAGACAAACTATGCAGACAGTGGAATCAGTTACAGCCGGTCAGCCATCCATTCACAGGCTGTCTTCACTGATGACCAGATTATAGCGAGCAGGACACTGTGAAAGGCGCAGGAGTGGCTTGATGAAGGTCAGCACTCTGAAATGCTGACACAAAGACAGGGGGAAAGGACCGCACAGAGTGATTCACGGCTCACATTTCTGGAGAGAAATTCTAGCTAAGTCAGGCGGAGCAGCCAATTGTAAAGACGAAATTACACCAAGGACCATTAAGAGTTTAACACACAAAAACTCAACTATTCTGCTATATCGGGACTGTGTGGGAGTAATTTGATCACATTTTACTGACACGTTTCTGGCAACATAAACAAACAACATACCAACCATCATCAGATTTTGATTCAGATGTACCAAAATTCAAATCATTGCACATTATCGTGTATTACAAACAAGTACCACAAACAACCAAACTAGCAGCAGAAGACTCAATGTGCGAATCAATTTACATACATACAACTGTTTCAAAACTAGTATAGCGCTTGCAATTATCAGATTTCATATGAGAATCTAGTGCTTTACAGCCCATTCACAATGCCTATCACTGTCCCAGCTTTGGAGTCCATATGTGTGAACAGCCCAGAATTCTGAGGACTCACCTGCTAGCTTGCCACCCAAGTAAAATTACGCTATATTGGTTCCGTTTGAATGAATGCAGTGTGAACCATGGGAGAACGGTCCATTGAATTTTGTTTTGTGGGGAAAAGAAAGGTTTGACAGTTTAGAAAGGTGTGGTTTTTCCAGTTGGCAGCTTAGAGACTTTAAAACCGCAAATATTTGGAACATCTCAGAGCAGCCTGAGTGGTCACTGTCACAGGAGGGTTGCACTTTTTATTTAGAGAAAAGGGTTTCATTTTTAAAAGAAGACCTCAGCATATTAATTGCAGGATGTAAAGAAAAAATAAACAACGGGTTTTCACAAAAACAAACTAAAAAAGAATTGAAATGCTCAAAAGCTGGTTACCCAGGTGGTCGTTTCAGATTCACGTCTATTGAATGTGTCCAATAATGTTGAATTATGTAGCAAAATGTGTGTGCCATGCAGGACAACTGAGATGAATAATTTAACTTAACGAGTAATGCAAGTGTTTGTATGTATGTGTTTATGAGGTTTCACTTTGCTTCACATCTTCATTTAAAATAATGTTTAGGGCTGTGACACCTCCCTAAAGGAAGCGTGTATACTTTCTCAGCTCCTCGAGTATCCAAAAGCGTGGGAAATGTCAGTGCCTTCAGGCAGCCCTGTGGCAGGTGGGAGCACATCCGCTATCCAGTATGCTCTGAACGTCAAGCACAACGCTACACAACACTATACACCCCCAGCTTGAACTCAAGAGGTATTTAGATCAGGCTTAAGTTCACCGATCATGTGCAATGTCAAAATGCAAAGACCAATTTGACATCGTCGACTACTGACTATAGAAAAGCTGTATTTAGATATTCAGAAGGTTATCACAATATCTTTTTGTAAATGTATCGCATTTCCCAATAATATATTAAAAAGGCATAGCTAGATAGATTCCAATCAAAGCAGAGTATCTTTTTAATAAAAATAATCCCATTTTTTGGGTGCCATAGTTATGAGTCTCGATTGAAATCAAGGGTAAACAAAACTGTTTGGCTGATCTGCGTGTTTTGGAGCTAGCTGACTGGATCTGTGTGCTCCCTGGAATGGGACTGCTTCTCAGAATAGCCAATGGCAGAGGCCTTCCTCCCCTCTGTGTTATTTGGAGCTGAAGGCCAATGGAATCCAACCTCCTGCAGTGTACTGTGGTGTGGTCCTTACTTCAGGACAGAGAGAAAGGCTTCAAGTCCAGTGGACGAAATCAGCCATCTTGCAATCATTTACTAATGCCAGCCGTCTGCATGTGCTCAACAAATTGGGTCAAATGCATCAAGGTAATATCATGGGATGACTCTTTGTTGCAAGCAAAGAAAGTGTAATGACTTAAAACATGAACATACGACAGCAGATACTAGGGCTAGGGCTGCAGCCAACTATAATTGTATTATTATAGTGAAAATTGTGATAACAATTTCCTACAATCACAATTTTCTACAATCACAATTTCTGTCTTCAAATGTCTTGTATTTCCAACTAACGCTGTAAAAACCAAAGATATTTAGTTTGCCGTCACATAGAACAAATAAAAGCTCAAAGCTCACAACTGAGAAGTTGCAACGAGAGAATGGTGGCCACTTCAAATATCACTAAATTGATTATCAAAATAGATTTGACTAATAAACTTATCTAATGCTTATCCACTATTACCCACTATTCAGAAACCAACAAAATAATAATTACAACCCCATTTTCATGATAGTTAATGTCTCTCTGCTTCTCTTAGAGAAACAAGCAATTGACAATTATTTTCTAGTTTTTCGGGGATAATATAAGAATAGAAAACTCTGAAATTCCGAATATACACAATCATACACCAAACCAAACTAAATCTCATTTCAACTTCAATCCAGTGTGTTTCAATATATTGCATCAGTAATGGAAGAAGAGAAATAAAAAGTCAAAAAAATTAGATTCTTGTGCTTTCAAACCCAATATTCTACATTTGGCTATCCAAAAACAGGGGGAAACAGTTAAAAGGCTTGATGGTGTTTGTCAAGCAGCATGATACTGTCAGCAGAGCCTCACTTTCTTTACAACACTTATCTACAGAGACCAACGTTAGTAAAGGCAGCTGCTCCTCCAGGGCAGCAAGCTTATCTAAAGTGAAACACTGACTGCTAATGAATAATGAGGGAGTGAGGTAGTTTAAAATAAATGTACTGTTACTGAGACACAGAGGAGATTAATTTACTTACATTTAATGGTGCTTAATAAAGAGCACATACAAATCTGCATTGCTGATGTTAAAAGACTTAGTATTTTAATAAGGTGCTTGTTTCACAAATTAAGTTTCCTGTGGTGGTTGCTGTTAGTGTTCCTGCTGTGGCTACTTTTCATTTTAACAGTGGATTTCCTGTTTCCCCATTGTACCAACCTTTAAAATGTGTGCTGCCTGGGCGCTCATCTGGTATATTATAAATAAATAAAAAAAAATATATATATATATATATATATATATATATATATATATATATATATATATATATATATATATATATATATATATATATGCGGCCCTTAAAAAAAATGTGTGCTGCCTGTGAAATTGTATTTTCAGCTAATATTAATTCCTCATTTTTTAGTTTTGTTATTTAAATTTGACAAGCTACTCAACCCTAACTCACATGCATCATTGTAGTACTTACAAATGTGCAGAGACAATCACAAAACAGTGACAGGTTGTCTCAACAGGTTGCATTTCTGCTAAACAACTAAAACTATGAGACAAAAGAAGAAGAAAGAGCAGCAAAAAAACTGAAAAAAACTAAGCAAAATCCAAACATTGAATAAGCTGAGGTGATGTCAAGGTGTTGTTGATGGAAAACAGTTGGTTTTGAAATATGAATAGTAAAGACAACCAACACTTGAGGCGCTATTAAGACCATCTGACTCGGTAGTAGCAGGATCAGGAACCGTATCATGTCACCCTGGTTGTCACGTAACGGACAGGGACAGACAACTCAAATTGAAAGTGAATACGAATGTCCTCGGTGTATCCAGGCTCGTTCTCAAAAATAGATGGTAAAAAAAAAACGGCGCATTCAAATAGTGACAGATGTCGCGATGATCCATAATTAAGAAACATATGCATAAAAACTTAATAATTAACTGTTACACTCTGCTTTCAGCTCACACATTAGTTTAATATATTTTTTAAATGGAATTCTGTCTTAATTAACCAGTTGAGTAGAAACTGTAGTAACAGGGGAAACACATGCGAGAAGAGTCCCTCGATGGATGCATATGCGTCTCAGACCAGTGGGCCAACAAATGTGCGACAGACTGAGAAAGGCCAACAAATGAAGCAAACAATATATAAAAAGAGCAAAAACAAAAAAGTACAGTAGATGTGTGGCTCTAATTAACGCGTCTGTAGACAAGACCACAGGAAACCCTGTGGCTCTAATTCAAACTCGCTAAAGAAAGTTGCCACACACCCACAACACCTGCTCAAACAGCATATGCATCTTGCTGATAGTTGTTGATACAGACATAGCTGCTTTGGGCAAGTCCAGATCACCTTACTCAACAAGCCTGCAGCGCAGGGTGTGGTGGGTGAGAAAAGCAATACCACAACTAAAATGTCCTGCTGTTAATGCTCTATATCTTGATCGCTATCTCCTGCAACAGCTGGATGCCCATTCTGGCTCCCGGAAATACAGTGTGGCTTCTCCTGGTCACGTTTTAATTGGAAATTTAACCTAGGACTATCTTTATCAGTACAGTAGGAGACATTTTAGTCGGTGTAGATCTCACTTGACGATACAAGACATAGATACAAGAATCAACACTGCCTGATAGAAAGCTCCCATGTCCACGTCCAAATGAATATGGAGGGGGGGGGAGAGAGAGCGAGAGAATAAAAGAGGACTTAAAAAGTAGACAATACAAGCTACAAAATAGAAAGTTGAAGCATACACAATTTGTATTTACAGTATAGTTGGTTCCTTTTGAAGACAGTTTCAAGCGACTTAAGTTGGTACCAATACCGCAGAGACCCTGGGAAATCCCAGCTATGCCATTCACTGGAGACAGCTGCCACATGCAGAGCAGAGCCTACGTGGCTTCCTGCTCTGCATGGAGCAAAAACCCCATGATCTGGCCTTGTGGGACCTTCCATTAAGTTCATCCAACAAAACAGACTTCATAAACAACCTTAAAAACTCAAGTTCCTTTTCTTTAGTTTAGAGCTTCCTGGCATACTGGCCTTTTTAAACAACAAAAGCAAAAGATCAAAAGTAAAGTTCCTGAGCACCAACACAGATGCCTATCCACTGGCATACATATGACAGAGTTTAACAATTCAACTCAAGGCATAATCCCCACTATGCTTTTAACAGTTCTTTCTTGTTTAACAGTCAAACCAAATATTATCCAGCTGGAGACAGATCTCTTTAGTGCTGTTCCCAAGAATACTATATGTAAAGTTTGTTAACAGGTTGACAGATGTGGAGCCTATCATTTGAAACATAATTCAGTGTATGAAAAATGAGTCAGTGTCTCAGCTGTCATTTTTTTTTACCTTATACATAAACAAAACCAAGAGTTTACAGCACCCATGCTGGAGGCTCAGCTGAAGCACAGCTGAGGCTGACGGGAATGCCGTTATTATTGCAGGTATTTGTTCTTAAAGTGCTCATATTATGCTAATTTTCAGGTTCATAATTGTATTTAGAGGTTATACCAGAATAGGTTTATGTGGTTTAATTTTCAGAAAACACATATATTTGTTGTACTGCACATTGCTGCAGCTCCTCTTTTCACCCTGTGTGTTGAGCTCTCTGTTTTAGCTACAGAGTGAGACATCTCACTTCTGTTCCATCTTTGTTGGGAGTCACACATGCGCAGTAAGTACTAATAGCTAGTCTGAGGGAGTTCCATGCTAGCAGCTAGGCGAGCATTATAACGTGTGTTACAAAGTGACGCACGTTTGTCACAGAATTAAAGGCTGGACTACAATAGAGCTGTTTGGAGCAGTTTGTGAACAGTGTTTTCTCTGGAAGATGGTAAGTCCCTTTGGGGTGGACTTTGGGCTTTTTGACTTTGTACACCTATAACGTGCACAAAAAGATATATAACACAACAAAGGAAAGGGGAAAAGCCAAAAAGCATAACATGAGCACTTTAAGCTAAAGAGCAGACAAATTTTGGAAGTAAAGACAATATGTCTTTTCTGCTAAATAAAGGTATAACTGCAACATGTACAATTATACAGATTATATGTGGAGATGTAATCAGGGATGATGCAAAACATCTTAATGTCAAAGGAGGTGTAACACACAGACTCCCTCTGCCTTGCAACAAAGATTTGACTGGATATTTTTTAAGCCCGTGGTTGTGTTAACTAAAGGAACCTCCTGCTGCGGTCTCTCAGCTCATCCTTTGAACCTACTTTTTAACTACTGTATAAACAGCACTAATTAAAACTAAATCACTGTAACAGACCCTTTGTCTCAAAAAGCTGGTCAACACAGCAGCTAGCTTTGATCCAAGATTAAAACCAAGAAAGGAAAAAGGACAAGCTGACACTCCCCTGTCATTGTGACTTATTTCTATTTTAGTCTGATATTTCACAACCTTTGTCCTCACTACCTCATCTATCTCCAATTTTTTTTCTAACAGACTAGAGGTTGATATTTTTAACTCCCTATCTTTCTATCGCTCATGACATTAAGGAAACAACGTCAGCACCATTGTAACTCAGAGTTCAAATGCAGCTATGTGGGTTTATCTATTTTTTGTATGTGGGATTTTATTTTTTACATTTTGAGAAAATTCATTTTTTTCATATCTACAATTTACAAAAAACTAGGGAGTGACATAAGCTCTATATGTAATAATGTAAAATATATGTAAAAATAATGCAATTCTCTGAATGTGTCTGAATAAATCTGGTATATGTAGATTTATTTAATCTACATTTTATTAATATCAAATCAAATGTAAAGATTGAACAATTACGTTAGTGTCCCCTGATTAGCTATAATCTCTTGATGTTTGAATGTTAATACTGCCAGTGACAAAACATGGAGAGATTAGAGTCATTTAGAGTGATTGTCTTTTCAAACATTGTCCTGGGTTCGTTCGCAAAGCATCTTACTTGACATAAGAGTTAAATCTTATTTATTTAAGATAAATTAATTCAGCAAGTGTCAAAGGAGACTTTTAATGTAAGTAGTGTTACTGTTACAGCTCCTAACGGTCAACCTAATTTGCTGTAAAAGAGGAAGAAATTACTAATGTCATAGTTAAAGAGCACTGATGTTTTGGAACTGCTTCAACTTTCAACTTGCTCTTTTATAAAATTATAAATGCAAACATACAGTACCTCCCACTTAAGACAACAAAACCCCCAATGGGCAAAAGTAGGCGTAAACAAGTGATTTATGGTAAATTACACCGGTCAAACGCTCAGAACTCCTTCACTGGCCACTATGGATGAGACTGACGGATATAGGCTATTCACTTAATTTGTTTTACATTTTAAGACAAACAAATGTCGGTATATTAAAATCCTATACCAAATGATTTATTAATCTGAATATTAGATATTACTTACATGACATAATAAAAATCTAATTTTACTTAATTTAAAATCACTCCATAAACTGCAACTGAAGAATGTATTTTTCCTATTGTCTGCCCAATTATTGCGCACACACATATGACATATCTTCATCTAAAAACGTGACCTAAAAATAGGCTCATTGGCGACGGCCTTTTTAAGGTACCCATCTTCTGCCATTGGTGGAGCCGTGGCACGCAAACCTTTGTATCTGTGGCCGTGCGGAAACGACTGAAGTACGTCTGACAAAAGGACAAATACATCTTACATTATCACAAGTGTCTTAAGTTCAGTCTTAAATTCAAACATGGCTTCATTAAAAAAAAAAGAAGATATTCTGCTAATTTGTTTATTGGCGGGTGACTTTACGTTAATTTGACGGACTTTAAAATTCAGCAGAACTGAAAAAGGTTCATTAACTGTTGTAAAAGTGAACGTTTCACTGTGCTGACAAAACATAGAATAAAAGCAGCCAAGTAGCTTCAATTTTGATTTGACACTTTGATAAAACAGCACAAACAACAACAACTTACGGGAGAGGGGTGAGAGATGACCTTTGACATTTGTGTGTTCTGTGGCTCAACCAAACCCAACCCGTATGACGGGCCTAATACGTACAATACTCACCCGCCTGCGACAGAAACTCTGAGCAATGATGTTGATGCTAAATATCTTGAGAACTTTCTGAGGCGGTTCCTTGGCAACGTCCTTGGGGTCTGTCCGGTCGAGTGGCTGATTCTCCAGCAGGACGTGGGACGAAGTTTTCTCTTTCCCAAAGGCAACATTTGGCATCTTTCTCCGAGCACCAGACGAGAAACGGGGAAAAGGGCAATGCCTCAGCATTGCAAAACAGGCCGTCTACTGGATCATATCCCAGAAGGAGCTCCCAAACCTGGCTGACTATTGTAGCAAGCAGATAACTTTTCTTACATGAATGTAGTACCTTCCTTTGACTTCACAACCATTGTGCAGACGTCTCAATACTGTGCTCGCTGAGCCTCTTCACCTACCTACTCAGAACTCATCTCCCTGCTGACTGGCACCCTTAAAAATATCTCTGGGGTGTGAGGTCACTGTTGCGCCCAAGCCAGGCAGAGCAGCTGCCGTCAGGGCCTGAAAAGAGGATGGACCAACTCAGCCTCTCCCCCTCAGACAGGCACTGTGGAATCTGCTCTCATGACCCCTCGGTTGGTGGAATGTGTACCAGCAGCCGTCCAACGCAGCCCACGTGTCCGGGGGAGCTTCCTCATTGTGGTCATTCTCTGACCCCCCCTCTTGTCCTCCCAACTTAGTGGGCTACATCATTACTGAGCCCAGTTATCTTTACGCCATGAAAACTGTCAGCATACAGCAGATTACTATATCTTCGTCTAAATCAAATGAAAGGTTGAAGCTGGGATATGTTATATTCTAACCTTCTCTGACACTTCCATGAACCAAGGTGTTAAGGAATGTCAGTAACTCTGTCTATGTCAGCAAAGAGGCTGAGGATATTTCAGGAGACGATCACACAGTAGTTAGTTATGATACAATGTTAGTATGTGTGACACATGCACCTAAACAAGGATTCACTTGACCAAGTGTCAGGAGGGATGGACTTTTAAGTCTATTAAAGTGTGTTCACATGCAGCTGCAAAGAGAGAAGAGTCTTTTCCATTTAACCCTTGCGACACAAAGAGGCACTAATGCGGTGAAGGTAAAAAGGTGTATAGGCACGACAACTGGTACAACACCAGGGAGTTGAGAAAAGTTATATATGCTGTTTATGTCAATTCCCACAGGAAATGAACATGCAGCAGAAAACAGCTGACAATCTGTGATGAATATGTATATATCTACAGAAGTGGCAAGAGACCGCCTTCTCTGTGTGCATTTAAAATGTCTGAACACATGGTAACAGAAAGACCTACAGGGCTTAACCCCTCTTCTATTCTCACATCCACCATTGTTTGAGGAGGATTACAGAGCCAATGCATCTATCAGAGTAGACTGAGGCTCTGACACACCAGGCAATTGGACGCCATTGAGTGTTTGTGGAGGACCAACGCCCATCGTTTTTACAGTATGTTCAGCACAATTGGAGCAAGTTGGCGCCTTATTGGCAGCTGTTCAGCCAATTGACCAAGTTCAACAAACACCAGAGGCTGTCGATGAGAAAGAGCTCCCTATCTGAACATTCGGCCAGTCAAATTAGTAGTGATACCACCCATTTAGTGCAGTTTTTTCTTATTTTTCCTTTCCGCTTCTTCGCAAGCAAAATATCACATTATGCAAACAAGTGTGCCAAACAAGACAAAAGTATATACATTTTTAGGTGCAGCTTTTAAATAAATCATATCCACAATTTGTGTATGAGAGCTACAAGTTGTAGTCTGGTAGTATGATGACTACTAAAATGGTGATAAAACAGTCGGAAAAATAAATGTATCAATGCTTATCTGTGAGTCCTGGAGATCACATGCTTGAGTTTGTCCATAGTGCTGGCTTCAATAGAAGGGAATGGGAGACGGAGCAATTATTCGTAGGACCGAAATGTAACGTGACCATTCTTTACCACAAGAGCAGAATATAATAAAATAACCAATGAGGTACTTGTGGATGGCTGCTCGTCTCGGACTTGCCCCAGGCTTTGTAGAGGTTACTTGAGCTTTCGGACTAATCTTAGGTCATAAAGCTATGTGACGGACACACTGTTCCAGTCTGCTTCAACATGATCAGCCCAAAGTAACTCGTTGCAAGCCATGCAAGCAAATTTACCCTTGGAGCCCTTGCAATGCTTGCAAGAACATTTTCCTTAAACATTATCTATTATGCCATTTTCCATAACATGTAAAGGCATTTAAAAAAAAAATGACTGCATTTCTGTTTGCTTTCACATGACCAAGAAACCCAAACTTCAGATATTCCTCTGGTGGAAAAAAGGATAAAGTTCCTGGAGTTCCTAAAGTTGCCACAATTAGGGGCTCTAATTTTGTGCATTGTTAAGCTTATGTTACCTCCTCCTATGACGAGGCTGACACTGTTGTGAGTATCTTAGAAGATCTGGACTATGGCGCTATAAGGGTAGATAGAAACATGCAGCTCCATTGAGTTTTATAGTAATCAAGATCACCCAAACATAGAGGATCAATACCAGGAATAAAACAACTCTACCTAGCTTTTGCTAAATTATTAGTCTTACCAGACCTATATCTAGGCTAAACCACAGATTACATTCTGGGATGGGAGAAAAAAAAAGCTCTGGGTTGTTTGCATTTCTTTAAACCAATCACAATTGTCTTGGGCGGCACCAAGTTCCGGATGCAGCGATGGTGCTTCTGCAAAATGGTCTCGGGAAGGAACTTGTTTTGGTGGAACATTTGCATACCGCAAAAGAAAACGCCACATAAATTATTAAATTCAGTTAACTGTTCACACAGTACAGTAACGTGAGCTATTTAAATTAGCTGGACACATGGTAAACGTAACTTGCTCTGAGAAGTGTCTATCGCTGTGTGTACTTCATCCATAGGAATCCCCGCCAATATATTCTTTTAAATCTTTACAATCATTTACTGAAAGAACCAAGCAGACCTGCCTAATTGCACAATTCCGATTTTGGTCAAAACTTGCCATTTTCAGTGTGTAACGTTAGCTTGCTAGCTCCGAGGTTGTTCTTGTCGTTTCCCGTAGCAAAGGGATTTTGACACACGGATAACAGCAGGGGAGGGGCAAAGCCAGTCCGGCTTATCAGGCAATGTACTTGATCCAGACTATTACAGGGGTAAATGTCTGCTGTCCATTTGTCTGCTTTCTTTTAATGTTTCTCTGCCTGGTCATTGAGTTTGCAATCCCTGGAGTGTCAGAGGTCAAGAATGTGTGGCTTCTAGTAACTCAGCACACTTACAAATCACCTCCAACAGGGCAACTGAGACGACGGGGTATGCCTGCAGATGTAGACCCTGTGGAAGGGGGGGACACTGTAGGCCTTGCATGTGTATTATAAAGTTATTAACATTGAATCAAAATAAAAAAAATAATAATAAAAAATAGCAACATTGCCATCATGGTAACTAATGTTGCTGACCAAACCTGGAAGAAGCGAAACAAATAAAAGGAACCACATTCTCTCTCATCCTTTGAAAAATGGACAAAAACTGCATTTAGATTAAAGTGACAAGTACAGCAGACTGTTGTGTTTGCATACTGGTTCAATCATTTAGCTTCTCATAGAAAATGTTTGTAGTTCAAACAGTGTTCGACTCAGGCTATAAAACAGGCAAAACATAGCAAGTTGCAGTTTTTACTAGTATCAGTAAAATGTTTACAGCTGCATATTAACTGCACTGAAATTCTTCAACACTATTCCTGCTGGTTCACTGCTGCCAATATCATTTATACCCCATCACTGCAGCTCTGTAGAGCACGAGATCACTTTGTGATTAGAAAATCTTTCTCAATAAGATGAAATATCGCTAGATATTCCTACTGCACCCTGATGACAGGCAGTGATCAGCCTTTTCATTTAAGTAAGGGAAAATACCATTGAGGTGCATGTTCTGCAATCCGTTATGAATGATGCAGTGTGCCACCCAACATGCAGTGGAGCATGGTTTATTACATTGAAATATTGATATAGTAGACACATGTATAAGTGAAGGTTTCTAGCATGAAAATTGCTATTCACACCTACACTGTCTCTACATCAGCAAGCAATGAAGCTACAACCTCTGCCAAACACCAGAGGCATTACTAGAGAAAGTAAACACATGAACGCTCACTCGTTTTCACGCATTGCTGGACAATCTCCATGTGAGTCAGGCGTTCATTGCTGGGTAAAGCCTGTAGTGCAGTCTGAGCACAGCTGCAACAAGCATTGATGGATTAATGTATGTACGTGACTCTCAGACCACTGCCTCCCTCTGGTGTCAAAGACTGGGACAACAATGCTGCACTGCCGACTCCCCCAATACAACAAAACCCTGTCAGATGCAGGTTTTTACAAGACATTTTAAGAATCAAACTGTGCTTGGAACCTTATAAACACACAACCAAGAGTGTTTTTCTTAAGAACATTAAGTCTGTAATGCAAATTAGAGCTGCAAAATACAATAACTCCAATAACAATTTCAGCATCCACAATTAAACTTAATCAGCCCCTTAACCAGCTTAACCAGGCTCTGCTTCCCAAACGTGATTACCACTGCAGTCAAAAGATTTGTCACTGCACAGACAACCTGCAAGTATAATTAACTGTATGCTCTATGAACGGGAAAATCCTTTTGGTCCATGTTTCTTTGTCGTTGCCTTGTAAAGCAGAAAAAGCTGCTGACAAAAAAAAAAAAATCACGCTGAGCTTGCAGGAGTGGTGGGCACACACACATGTAACAACAAAACAGCTCTCTCTTTTACTACACATGCAGATCCTCGCTAATTTGGAGAGGTGGTTTGTGTTTGAAATATTTTTTGGAGCAAAGCCTACCCAAGGCAATTATAAGTTTGAACAACTTGTGGTGATTTTGACATCAATTAGCACAACACTTGGATTTATATAAAAAGCTGGTTTAAAAAATTCTCAGGCAGCGCAGAAGACAATCAGCAGCAGGGTTGGACGACTCATGAAATGCATGTGACAGCAAGTGGGAAGCCAGTGAGGGATTATTGCCTAAGGTTTGAGTAAAAAAGATGACAGGCAAGGAGAGACTGCAACTACCAATTCAAAGGGCCTGTGGAAGTGTGTGTGTGTGTGTATATGTATGTATGTATGTATGTATGTATGTATGTATGTATGTATGTATGTATATATATATATATATATATATATATATATATATATATATATATATATATATATATATATATATATATATATATATGCTGTCAAGCGATTACATTTTCTTAATCGCTGAATTTCTATAGTTAATTGCGATTAATCGCGTGTTTTATCACATGATTAAAATTCTATTATTTTGCATTTCAGAACTGTTTTTAAGTACATATTAACAATGGAAAGCAATTCTTACCAGAGTATCTTGATTGGGAATCAAATGAATGCAAAGAAAATGACTTTATGAACTTGATTTTAAGATGTGTATTTGTTTACACAAATTGTCACACATTTGAATCTAGAGTCAATATTAGGGTTGGGTATTGTTTGGTTTGGATACTTTTAAAACGGTACCGGTGCCTTAACGGTGCCTGAACCGATAATTTTCAAGAAAGTTAAAAAAAAGAAGGGTAACTAAACAGTTGGTGACATTAAAGAACGGCTTGTTTATTGCTAAGGCCATATCGTCAAAATTAAATGTTTAATAATAATGTAATCACTATAACAATAACTTATTTCACTAGTAAATAGCTGTTGAATGACAAAAACAACCACCAGATGGGAAAAGGGCATTTAACAACAACTTTGAATGCACCATGAGACTGTAAATTACCAGTTTCATTGAACGCACCGTCTGTGTATATCTCAGTATATAATGAGACTCAAATTAGTTTCATGTGGGAGGATGAGAACACTGGTCCTTTGAGGTTCATCTCTGCCTGTGTGACAAGGCCAGTGTGTGGGAGATGCCTGCTACAATAAGCAGGCTGCTTTTCCTTTGGAAAAACATTTAATTAGTGGCAATAAACAGTGTGTGTGTGTGTGTGTGTGTGTGTGTGTGTGTGTGTGTGTGTGTGTGTGTGTGTGTGTGTGTGTGTGTGTGTGTGTGTGTGTGTGTGTGTGTGTGTGTGTGTGTGTGTGTGTCTGAAGAACTGATTGCACTTCAAATTGTCCAAGTTTGCAACAGTAAAAACCATTTGGCTGACAAGTTAATACTCATCCCTACCTCAAACAGTAATACATGAAAACTGTTCAAATATTGAACAGCCTGCAGTACAGTGTACATTACTGTGCAGTGGTATAAGTATGTCGGTATAGTTTACATTCCTATGGTTCAGAGGCATATTGCTCAATGCAATGAAGCTTTCTGTTACTATGGATGAAGCAACAGAGTGGGAACACCGGAGGGAAAAATATTATTTCAAACTTGTAGAAGTCACCCTGTTCCTAAAGCCATTAACCAATAAGCACTTCCCTGAGCAGCTGACCTCTCTTTTCTTTCTTTTTTTTAAAGATTTTTTTGGGGCATTTTAGGCCTTTATTTTTATAGGACAGCTGAAGACATGAAAGGGAGAGAGAGGGGGAATGACATACAGCAAAGGGCCGCAGGTCGTCTTCGAACCCGTGGCCGCTGTGTCGAGGAGTACACCTCTATATATGGACACATGCTCTACCAACTGAGCTACACAGGCGCCCGACCTCTCTCTTTTTTTCCCCTTTCGATCAATACTCAAAGTAACAACTTTGGAAATATGAGCTATTAAATATACTATTAAAATAGCCCCACATCATCACATACCCTTCACCATACCTAGAGATTGGCATGGGGTACTTTCCATAAGATAATCTCTCAATGCAAATCAAACCAGCTATTAGGCTAACTGAAATAAAACCATGCCAATCTCTAGGTATGGTGAAGGGTATGTGATGATGTGGGGCTATTTTAATTCCAAAGGCCAAGGGAACTTTATCAGGATGCATAGTATCCTGGATTCATGAAATAACTGGCCTTTAAAAATTAAAATCTGCCTGCCTCTATGGGATTTTAACATAGGGGTGTACTTACTTATGCCCCCTGTATTTTAAGGAAGAACATTTATTTATTGACGATACATTATTCATTTACAAAGAAAATTTGTGTCCTTTAAAATTAAGGCATTAAAATCAATTTCCAAAAGATGATTTGTGTATTCCTCTTTTTAGTTTAGTTTTTGGCATGGGTTCATAAACTTATGAGCACCACTGTAATTCATTAGTCAGCCGGTGTTGATGTCAATGTTAACGCACTGTCAATGCGTTCTGCCCCCATCATGCCCTACCGCTTTGCCTTGTCATAGCTCTGCAGATCCATTTGCCACCAAAGGTCTCTGATGAGCCATTATGAGACATCTAATCCTGTAAAATCATGGGCATAATCTTGTTTCCTGTTTATTCTTATCACATATTAAAAAAAAAAAAAAAAAAAAACATAACTATGCCAGTTTAAAATAACTTAATGTGATTGTAAGACAAAGATTTGGTTATGGCTTGGGAACAAAAGTAATATTTAAAAAAAAATCTGTATAATGCTCTGAGCCATGGGAAAATTTGGTCCCTCAATTCCAGATTTAAAAGCTGTTAAAGTAAAACAGTAAAGCGCATTCAATATCTACACTTGGACAAAATAACAAACTGCACCCTAAAAAATATCAACATCTGTCACTTCTGATTGCACATCATTCATGCAGAGTTACGGAAATAGAGAATACTGGAACAATGATCAAATTCCTCATTTTTCTACAGTCTAACAAATGAAAGTAGCTTAGATGTTAGTTTCAAGCTTGTCTGTCATTTTGTCTGTGAAGCTGAGCAGTATAAAAGGTTTCAAATCCAAGTCGTTACATTAGTAGTAACTGGAGTGTTTGATTTAATGGTCTGCGCTTGCTAATATCAAAACTTTAGATACTGTACTAAACTAAATGTTCTCCACTGTTCATTAAATCACAGTATGTGGTGTAACGAATACCTCAAATTCAGACACACATTCAGATATCAACACCTGCTTCAGCCCAACGGCTACTAGCCTCATGTTAACCCAGTGATTCTCAAACTTTGTCTGCCATTCCCTCCTTTGAAGGAAGAAAATTATGTGTTATTCTGGTCATTTTACACGCAACAGTGGGGAAACTCATAAGTGTCCAGAATGTGCTCGCTGCTCTGCCTGCATCGGCACACACTTTGAGAACCACTGGGTTAACATAACACTATATATTCGGTCATTTGACACATGAAAATGTCAAATTATGTATTCCCTTTTTTCCTTAAATAGAAAGGCATCTGCTTGAAATGAAGTTTTGACTCAACTCCGGAATATCTTTGCACATTAGGCCTGCAGGGACATTAATGCAAGGCTTGAATACTGATTCATGAAGCACTTAAAGATTTTTAAAAAGGTTAAATGATGAGCAGGGCCCCAAGTATCACCCCGTTGGCACGAGGTCAAAAGACAAGAGTGTCAAGTAAGAAGAGGAGGTGAAGCGTCTAATTCTGGTGACCAAAGCCTACAGCACCTGGAGCCTAGGAAAACAATCTGCCCTAAAGTCTGGCCTTCAAGGACGTGTGAAGACACGCACAGAAAGTGTACAAAGAAACTGTAAGTTTTTGTAGTGTACTGCTACTTTACACATGCAGTTTTTTGTGTTTACATAATTCTGCCACACATACAGTGCTTGCAGATATCGCCTCACCCCCAAATGGACTGACACATTCTTGATCCAAACATGGGTACTGATCCTCTACTACAACTCTGTTGCCATTTGTTTGGCATATGGATACTGCAGCTGTCAAAATGCACATGATATATCATACAGGACCTTTAAATGTGTAACTTATATGAAGGTAATTTATCTTCTTCTGCTACTACTGCTGCTGCTGCTACTACTACTACTACTACTGCTACTACTACTACTACTACTACTACTACTACTACTACTACTACTACTGTCAAGCAATAAGTAACCCTGGTTTTGAAAAGTATAAAAAGGTAAATAAATATATAATAAGTTTTACTTCATTACCAAACTAATAACTGATGGTTTCATATATAGGTGTAATAATTGTCCTATGAATTTTCTACTCGCTTTACCATCTAAAAGGACTCATGATTCTTAATATACAGGCGTGTGTGCGTTGTATTTCACGTATTGGTAACGGTCTGTGAGAGCCATGTGGAGGCAATCCCAGCCCGTTTTTTTATTTTTTTTATTTTTTATTCAGTATTTCGAGTAAAGCCCTTTTAAGCCTACACACTCAGTATTTTGGACTTCTTAAAGCTGCTGTTGCTTTTCTTCAAGGTGTCTATGATCATCTGACCAAGGCCAATTAGCTGTCTCTAGAGCTGCAACGATTAGTTGGTTAATTAAATATATTATTAGGTTTTGGACTGTTGGGTCAGTCAGAACATTTGAAGATGCCACTTTGGGTTGTGATGTGCTCTTTTCACCATTTTCCCTTTTTTTTTTTTATAGACCAGATGATTAATTGAGAACATAATCGGCAGATTAAGCAATAATGAATCGGTTGTTTTAAGCTTTTAACATTTTAACCTGTTGTAAAATGTTATTTTTATTCTGTCCAGCACTTTATTGTTTAACCTATTTCTGCTTAGTTTGAACCTTTTCTTTCTTTTCATTCTGTGCAGCACTTACTCTAATCTAGTGTTTTTTTGGAAAATGCAAAATAAGTAATCTCAAAAGTCTGTAATTTGTACACACTGTGGTCAAATCTACAACAGTATACGTAAAAGAATGCGCTGAGGTTTCCTAAGATACCGTTTTTATTTTTGTTTTCTATGCTTGGAAGTGTGTGTCACCATCTCCTATATGGTTTAAGTGGCTAGAAAAAAAAAACCTGAATATTTCGCCATTACTCACATTCAGAAGTCATCATTCCCACTAAAACACAGTGAGTGTTAATATGTCGGATGAAGCTTTCAATAACTGTTGATCTACTCTATCTACACCACTCCAAATTCCAAGCATACAAGACCCACAGCATAACAAATTGTGTACATTCAACATCAAAGCCAGCTGGCCCACTGCAGTGACTAAGACCCTGACAAACCTATCTGACAGCTGTGTCAGATGGTGAGAGGCACACAGGAGCAAATTCAGACTAACTGCTATATTTAGGCCAATATAAAGCAAGGGCAACATCTCCATCAAAGGCTCAGACACACACACATAACATCACTCTATATTGAGACCCCAGGTATGACATATTATACAGGAAACAACTGTGGCGGTTAAGAGAGACATGCTCTTCAACAGCAATAATTAAATGCCATTGCTGTGCAGCTTCCTATTGTCAGAAGGTTGTGGGAAGAGCGGCGTACTTGTCATGAGACTACACCGCTGATGACAAATCTGTCACAGCCTTAGTCAAGCATTACTGTCTGTTGAGATGGGTGTATTATCTCTGGTGTCTTCTATGTTGCCTCTGGTGAAGAGATGTATAATAGGCTTTATACAAAGGCATAAAACATTGTTCACTTAAAACCGGACAAATACTGGATTAAGGGGGCTGATGCTGCTGCAGATTTTAATTTACAGTACCAGTCAAAGGTTTGGACACGCTTTCTCATTCACTTGAATGGGAAAACGTGTCCAAACTTTTGACTGGTGGTGTAAATGAACAACACAAATGCACAATATAGTTAGCACTTTAATTAAAACAAATAATTTTACTGGTGGGAGGGTTTTTATTCTCAACAGACTCACACCACCATCTGCTGAAGTGATCCTGGTACTCCAATGGAGTCTACAGGACATCATGATAGCATTACATCTAAATGACCCCAAGGAATTCTTTAAGTTTTATGTGCTTTTTTTGGTCTAAATATATATACATATATGACATATCAGTAATAAGCCAATACCTAAGGATGTCACCTCTTTGAATTTCTTTTCTTGTCAAACTCTATGCAAACACAATGCAAATCATAAATATCATCCCTAGCTTCTAGAAAACGCCATGGCCAACTCCATTTCCTCCTTTCAAATACAGGTGTTGTGAAGGCCACTGAAACACTTTAACAAAACAGTCATGACATCAGTCATCACTGAAACGAGACACCGGCATTAACGCCCAAACACTGGTGCTGTGCTACATCAGAGATCTTTCAACGGAGCACATTTGTTCTGATACTGAGGAAAGATCTGACAATCTGTTACACTTGTCTTTTGAACATCAAGTGCTACTCCCTACTCATCAGACATCATGTTGGGCGATCAATCAGCGAGGCATGAACGTGCTTGGAGTTTTAACATGTCCTAAAACATGTTCTACACTTGAATTAAGTATTTTATGAGGCTATTATTATTATTATTATTATTTCATACTCTGCTGTCACTCTTCTATCACAAACTCCATAACAACATGGTCCTGAAATGCATCACATATTTAAAGAAACTACTTGTGAATTACTTGTGATTACTCAGTTAAGCTGTGTATGTTTAAGCTTTTATCGTCCTTGACTTTGCAGTGTAGTAACATACTTGTGCCAAAAGAGGGAGCTGCTGCTTTAAATATGAACCATGTGCTGTCAGTGCAGTACATTGTGGGAAGTTATCACAGCAGTGATGTGATAATAACCAAACACTTTCTTTGAGAAACTTCTGAAACTACTGTGCCTGCTGCAGAAGTATAATTAAGGGTCAGTTCACCGACATTACTCATTTTCTCACTTACGTCCAGTAGTATCTATCCATGCTTTAGGTTTTTGTTTGCCCAATTTTTGAGGTAGCGGTCTCGGCATTCACCCTAATAAAATGAAGGTGAATTCAATTTAGTTTGTGGAGCTCATAGTATTGAAAAATGACCTCAATTATCTTCCAGAAACTGTCTCTGTTAACTGGAGGATTCACAGAACTCCCTGTGAACTGTTAATATACATAGGAACCATTTCTTCAGAAGACGGTTCAGTACTTCCAAGGAAATCAATCAACAGCTGTGCTTACCTTCTTGTTGGAAGAGCTTTGGTGCGTACAACCCGAGTCCAGGTTGTTATTGGGGGCTGACACATTGTTCCTGAGAGAGGGAGACCGCAGCCCTTCCTCCCCTTCTCCCTCCTCCTCCTCTTCCTCCTCCCTCCCACTCTCCGCCGAATGTTCAAAGTCATCACTGTCTTGGTCCATCTCTTCCTCGTCCTCATCCTCCTCCTCTTCCTCCTCGCCCTCTTCCCTCTCCTCTTCCTCCCTTCCCTGCTCCTCCCCTCCCTCTGTCCTCTCCTCCGCCTCCTCCTCCTCTTGGTGACTGCTACTGTTGTTGTTCTCTTCCTCTTCCTCCTCCTCCTCGTCCTCTTCGCCCAGCGGCTGGCCTCGTAGTCGCCTCTGCTCTGCCCCCCACATCCATCGGGCTCCTTTCTCTCCTCCGTTCACTTCGTTTGGTGGGCCCTCCTCGTCCTCCTCCCCTTCCTCGTCTCCCTGAGGGCCGTTGCTGGCTCCTGATTCACTTGGCGCCCATGGTTGTTCTCTCTCGCCATCAACCTGCGATGCCTCAGGCTGGGAAGAGCCAGACAAAAACAAACAATGCCTCAGAGGAAAGGTCTGATGCTAAATTAAATCTGTTGCACTTATACTTGCCTAAAAGTTCTCACTTGGTTAACACGGTGCACATCCACAATTACATGACTTGATCTATGCATCGTCACACCTCAATTTACAACTCGCTAATCAAATTCAAATCTATAGGTTTATATTTCACATCCTTCCATGTGACTACAGCATCATTGGTTGAATGTCAGTTGGCCATACCCTTTGCTGCAGCTGCTGTGCCTCCTCTACTACCCGGTTCATGTGCTCATCCTCATCACCCTCCTCTGCTGCCTGCTGGGGTGCCCGAGCCGTGGAGGAGGCGTTACCTCGCACTGCCGGACCCCCCGGCCCCCGACTCCGCCTGCTGCTGCTGCCCCCCGACAGCAGATCCTGGTTCATTTCCAAAAGCCAGCTTGCTACCTCCTGGACCTTCGCTAGGCTGTCTGAGGAGGAGAAGGGCTTGGCATTCTGCAGAGAGACACACAAAAAAAAGACACCGACGGTTAAAATATGTTAATTGTTTTCTTGTGTCTACACTCAGCTTGTGTTTGTTACGGGAAAAATATCGACTCTCAAACAACCGCTAAAAAAGAAAGAATCTCACAAATGCATGCTCAATTATATGCTCATTTCCTCCAAATCAAAGTGTGAATCATGATCTATTGTTGCCTCTGAATTAAGAATAATGGACATTAAACATTTGCTCTTGGAGCCACACTATTGAAAAAAGGTGGGTGGGATTTTGTTTGGCTTCAGATCACACAGCGTTGGATGCTGTGCCTCACATGCAGACAGATTGGCAGAAAAGAGCTACTAGTGTTCCAACTTCCAACAAAACCAATAAACAAAGTCCAATCTGTCAAATACAAAAGCAAAACATGGCTTAAATGTATCAGAAGCAACAATTGTCCTTATGAGTTTAGTAGTTTACAAGCTTCGGGGGGAAAAAAAACAAAAAAAAGACATGTTTATCTTCTAAATCCACTGTGTTGCTGGCTGCTATGCATTCACTAGATTATGAAGGCAAACCTACTAAATGAACACACAAGTCACATAGCTTGTTTCTGTAATGTCTCAAACCATACATAGAATTGGAAGATAGGCCCCAGAGCTTTATCTACAATGAGACAGCTTCTCCCTCTGACGCTGTGTCACAGATGCAGCAATACAGGCGGGAATCAAACTCAAGCAACAGCACTTATCTGTCACCATCAAAGCATCTTGACGCTCTTGAGCTTAAAGTTTCTTTCAGTCCATATGTCCCTGCACTTACAGGCAACTGACGTGCACGCATGATTGCAAAAAACTAGGGATGAACCGATTCTGCCTTTTCTCTTCACATATGAATACCTAAACTCGGGGTATTGTGAAGTTATGTGAGGCCATAACAACTCTTGTACACATAACTTCACAACTGGGATGTTCATCCATTAAACCTTTCTTCAGGCTTTTGCGAATGTTATAGTTGTTTGTATAATTTATAAAATGGTGTTGCTACAATTTTATAATGAAAGAGACAAAGTAACAGGATTCATTGTGGAATGCGCACATCTGTCCAATACCAGAGTCATTCAATAAGATTAGTATCAGATTGTTGCATCACACTGCATGCCTGGGCAACAGGCCTTTACTACACAAGAACGAGACATCCCACACGTTTAGCTGACATTTACTGATTATATTCAAATTATGTGTTCTGTATTTTGTATAGTGAGAACTTTGAAAGTTGTCATAAATAAATCAAAGGTCCTCATGTCCAAGTGTTTACCATGTCAGCCCTAAATTGGGCTCTAATGTAAAATCTTTTTGTATATATTATTTTTTTAGCTAATTAAAAAATTAACAGGTTGTTCTACTGGGAGCAGTGATTCAATCTGCAGTTGCATCCTCTTAACATGCAAATCTCTCCACGGGGTCAAAGGGCAGCTTGAAAAGTCAAATGGCATTACAATATCTTCCAGCCAGGATTTTTTATGGACCTTTTCTGTGTTAAGGGTCTAAGGGTAGAGAGGGTGTCGTATGAAGCATACATTGTAAAGCAAATTTGTGATTTGGGGCTATATAAACATAACTGACTTGACTCTTTCAGACATCTGGCAAAGCTACCAAACAAGACACAAAATCTCAGTTCTCACTTAATTGAAAACAGTAACAAATTCACACAGACACAATATGTCACTGAATTGACTAAATTGTTGCATCTAAAGTCCGATCCGGTTTGTTTGTGGTTAAAAAACTGAAACAGACCATTGGCTTGCTCTGTTGACATACGCACTGTGAATTCTTCAGTATGATCCTTAATAGAAGGAAGAAGTATTACTAGTACTACAATGTATTAGAGCTGCAAAGATTAATCGATTAGTTATCAACTCTTAAATTAATCGCCAACTATTTTGATAATCGATTAGTCGGATTGAGTAATTTTTTTTTAAGACAAAAGTAAAAATTCTTTGATTCCAGCTTCTTAAATGTGAATATGTTCTAGTTTCTTCTCTCCTCTGTGACAGTAAACTGAATATCTTTGAGTTGTGGACAAAACAAGACATTTGAGGACGTCATCTTGGGCTTTTGGGAAACACTGATCCACATTTTTCACCATTTTCTGACATTTTATAGACCAAACAACTAATAATAAGATTAATTATTATTAAGAATAATCGAGAAAATAATCAACAGATTAATCGACTAAGAAAATAATCGTTAGTTGCAGCCCTACAATGTATTATAGGCTGTTCTGACCTAGTTTTAACATCTGTCCTGAGTGATCGGATCACAAGTGGACAGCTCTAGTTAGATTTTGTCATGTTTCCATTTTTCCACAGGCCGTATCTTTGAATGCAAGACGTGCCAAGCATTTACTGGCAGCTCTGTGTTTTTCTAAACAAAAACCGTCTTTTGGAAGAACAAAATGTGTATGCATGCATCACAGATATGCATCCATGTCTTTTCAGTTAATCACAGTCAAAATAGCCTAGTTATAACCACTGTGACTTAATGTTGCAAAACAAAAAGGCATTGTATGCTCCTTGCTTTGGCATTTTAGTCTAACATCTAAATGAATTCTGAAACAAAGACTAAAAGCACTCAAAAGCAAATCAACTTAATACACACATTTTCTTCTACTGATTCAACATTCAAGAGCAAGAAACGCTTATGTAAATAAAGCTAAGTGGGATGTGTGACTCATGGGTTTGTCGAGTCCAAGTGGTAGTGGGCTGAGTAGGTAGCATGCAAAGCAGTTCCATCCTTAAGGCTTATTAGTATCAATGACTTCCACCAATACATGTGAAGCTGTAAGACAATTAGGCATGGGCCAGTATAAGACGGTATGATAACCTTCAGCATAAATATCACGGTTTCACGGTATTGCAATTACAGCTTTAAAATGTGTTATTCTGAAATGTAAAAGACAAAAAGTTAAAAGACAAGAACTTTTTTTTTTGCCATTGACCACAATGTATTTTATTTTTAAAGACATCGCACACTGGCAGGGAGAGGGATTTCTAAACTGCATTTTCTGTCCTTGACGACTCATTAAAAAAAACAGCTCATACCTTAGGAGTGGTATGACGGAAAATTGTAGTGGTTTTGAAACCTTGACTTTTTCAAACCGCAGGAATACCTTGAAACCAGTAAGCAGCCCATTCCTAAAGACAACTAGTAAGAAATAAGTACTACAGTGGAGCCTCTTTATGCAAGGGCACCAACTCTGTATACATTAGTGACCGTTTAGTATTGTAAGACCAGATAAATAACAGATATTTTACAAATCATAAAACAGTATATCAACAACAGTTAAAATTACACATAGGCATAACACATCATTATAGTTGAACACACACTTTTCTTCATCGTCATATAACTCTGTACAGTGAATTAAGCCTATATGATGGTCATGCCCATTTCTCAAAGTAGTCCACAATAAATACAATTCAATTCAAACAACTTTATTTATCCCAAAAGGGCAATTCAAATTTGCAGTCAACCAGCCACAAAGCAGACAAGAATAACACCATCGCAGTCATTCAATCAACCAACATGTCAGTAGCTGCAGATCAACACCCCAGGCAAGAGCAGAGAAGCCCAAAAAGGTCTTCCAAACAGTTGTTTTATTGTGAACAACACAGAGGAGAGAAATTTGGCATACATTCTTTTCAGTCTAATCTTCAATTAGTAAACAATTCTTTCTGGGTTTTAAGCTTTTATTCTCATGATTTATAGACTAATTACATTTGGCAGTTTACTATCAGGCACATGAGTTCAGAGATTCACTACTAATCATAGCTAATGTAGCTTTAAAGTGCCAATAGGCCTTTTCAATGCCCACACAAGGTCTCTATTTAATCCTAACTATGACAAATTAAGAATCAGCTATGCAGATGGCTGTTCCAAACCCCCTCAATGCACTACATACAGTACGAGATGAGAACATATATTTTCGGGAGGCTCACATACTTTATCTGTCTCAGTGAAAACCAACTGCTTTGACCTTGAAGAAAAAGTCACTGGTCCCTTTGTAAGGCTTCTCCCTGTCTTTGCTGTATGGTCCCGGGGCTGTTGTGGGAAGCATTAGACCTATCTCAGATTGCACTGCCCCCCCCCCCTCGGGACTGCTAGTTCATTGCTGTGAGCTCAGAAAAGGAAGGCTATGAATAGCTAAAGTTGTCCCTGCCATTTACCGGAACGGCCGAGGCTTCCGTAATTAGTTCCCTAAACAGAGCATGAAATGAGTTTGTTGTTATTGTTGTTCAAACAATTGTGGGCAATGCAAACAGGGTGAGAGAGGTTGACTCACGATAAAAAAAAAAGTTTGCTGATGTAACTGAGTTTTGATTCATTTGTTGGCGCAGAGCTTTAGGGTATTTGTTCAATTATAGCCGAAAAACACTTATGTTAAAGGGTCTTTTTAAAACATGTTATCGTTTACACTTCAATTGGATCCTTCCGTGGAAATGCACCTAAATGGCAAGCAGAAAATTATTTTAGAATAGCAGTGTGCACTTCTAAAACTTCTGTTGAAGCTTATAAAGTGGTTGAATCTGTGTTTTGGGGCTGCTAATACATAGAAATATTCTAGGAACACTTGTAGTGAACAAAGACACGGCACATGGTCTTTAGTATTGCAGGACTAAGAATAGAGACTGATGAATGAAACTTGTGCATGCAAGAGCGATGAAGTGGACAAAAATAGCTTTGGGAAGCTGGGGAGGGCAGGTGTGAATTTGTGTCTCCTAAAGCAAACAGGTGACACAGGTGCCCAGGAGCTCTAGAGCCTCTATGAGCAAACACAGAAAATGAGTGTTTGATTGTTTAGTTATGGGGTACAACTAAATACATCGTTTTAGTTAACTTCTTTTTATACTGATCACGTTAGCTTGATTGCCAGTAAACTAACATGTCAAAATAGACAATAACTAAAGCTGCTCTAACAATGACTATGGGGTCACTCATGGAGAATTATCACTAACTCTGAGGTAATCCTCGGCTCTATGGAGCGTTTTAGCATTGTTTAGCTCATTGTTTTTGTTTTCCAGCCCGCAAACTCAGCTCTCATCAATCTCATTTTTCGACACAACAGGCAGACTTTCAGCTAAAACAAAAAACACACTGTATGCTGCTTGCTCATCGCCAAACATGAGACAGACCGGATTAGCAACTAACTGGTAAACACAGTGTGGCCTTTAGCATCTGAAATGCAAGATGTTTCTCTCAGGAGTTAATCAAGACCAAAACAGCTACCAAAAAAAAAGCTATAAATTGAATATGGGACTTTAATTTTGTCAGGTGGCCAACAACACAAAATCCAAATGAATGCTAATGTTGTTCTGTGTTTGTTGGGTGTGTAAATAGGCAACTGTTTGCCAATATCAACAACATAACAATTTATAAGATGCTATGCTAATATGTGATGTTTTATCCACTGCCCCCAAATGGCAAAAAAAAGAAAATGAATGCAGCTTTAGCAAACACCACAAACAGATTTCTAATTCTTCAGAGCTTTTGTGCAAATATGATGAACCAGTTTGTGGTATGCCAACTTAGAC